>NW_026461084.1:0-63086 GCF_021730395.1 Mercenaria mercenaria | reverse complement strand
ATTCTGCCTTTGCGACCAGTGCAGACCAAGATCAGCCTGCACATCCGTGCAGTCTGATCATGGTCTGCACTGTTCGCTATTCAGTCAGTAAATTTTCAGTGAACACCCCTTCAAATGATAAATGGTATTGCCCAAATTGAATGAAAGACCAGTCCATTTTAGAAATTTAGCAGGCTAAGGGTTAAATACTAGAAAGACATCTTACTTCCATAAAAGAAACATCATCTGAAGTATTATACTGTTAAAATTGCATGTGAGACCTGTTAACAACAGTCAGAATATTCAGGCAACTTCTTTTGGCATATATTATAAAAGTTTTTTTTCAATAATAATTAGTGGATAATAGTTATTAAATCAGACTTAAAATATACATTGCATATATTGTTTTAAGATTTACATCGGCTGTAAAATTACTTTATTTCCTTGGAATAGAATTTCGTTTTTTTGGCCAAAACATTTATTTATTTATTTATTTTTTGATATAAATTCATGGATTTCAGTCTTTGAAGATTACAAAAATAGAATTCCCGAAATTCATGCTATTTGTTGGGATTAAATTTCGCAGATAAATACAACCACAAAATCCCCGAAAAATTAGTCATTCAGGAATATTAATGTGATACAGTGAGCTTTGAATATGAAGGGTGAAAATGCTTGTGTTGGGTCTTTTGTTTGAATGATTTTATGTTTCATATTATATTTTTGGTATTTTAATGCTTCTAGTCATAATAAAGGAAGATGTAAATTAGATTTTATAGTTTTAGATTGATTTTCTTTGAATTAATTTTCATTTTCTGTGTACATTTATCAGAATATTTATAACTTTTTTTTTTTTTGTGTGTTTTGATTGTTCTTCGATTTAGGCATCATGTTTCAGAATTTAGAATATGAAGCTATTTAAAATTTTCATTGTAAATTGTCCTATTTACTAAATCTTTACTATTTCACTTTCACAATTATATTAGTAACTTAGGTCTCTTTTTCTATGAAGTTTACCCTTTTTTGTAAAAAAAATCTTTTTATTTCTTCTTTAATAATTAATGCCATACCTGTCTTGTCGTAACAGAATTCATTTTAAATCAAATACTCAATAACATTATTCTGGGCCGGACTGGTCCTGATTTCAAAATTTACCCCAGATAACTCATTGAAAAATTACATTTTGGGTAACAGAAAGTAGGTTTTTAGATCTGAACCCCAGGCCTGTTAATTCTCAAGTTGTAGCCTTTAACGTGTGATTTTTTATGAAAACACAACTTATGAAAAAAAGTCAAATGTTTTGCTTGAGGAAGTAAATTTTATAATGTGGATGACATGCGAGAAGTAACAATTAAGATAAACAGAGTTATAGGAATACAAAATAACGATTTTGAATTTTACAGTATAAAACAGAACGAGATGGTGTTGTAGAGACCCGAGTGGAAAGGAAGATTACAGTCACAAGTGATGAAAATGATGAGTGCGACCATGATGCTGTAAGTGATTGATTTTTAGCTTTATTTCGAATGTTAATTATTAATCGTTAGCCTGCAAGTGATTCTGCCTTTGCGACCAGTGCAGACCATGATCAGCCTGCACGGATCTTGGTCTGCACTGTTCGCTACTCAGTAAATTTTCAGTAAACACCCCTTCGAATAATAAATTGTATTGTCCATATTGAATGATATACCAGTCCATTTTAGAAATTTAGCAGGGTAAAGGTTAAATTATCTTGTACATTATATAATAAATATGTTCAGATCAATATGACAGCATTTTGTAGTTTGTTTACATTTGATGGTTTATGAAGTATTTAAGATCTTTATTAGCAAGATTATCTCCAGGGCCACCATAACCAAGAGGTTAAGATCTCTTGATTGAACTGGGGTCACAACACCAAGCCTAGTACTTTTTTTTACAAGGAAACAGACTCGAGAATTGTTCAAATAAATTAGTATATTAAAGCGAAACCATTTGTCTCATCATTATGCAAGAAATCTTACTTGATTCTAGCCCAAATATTAACAATGCCAGAAGGGACAGTGTGGCTCTTCCTCCGCCATTAAAAGCTAGAAGGTCTCCATATAACATTTGTGTTGGCTGTAATTAACTGCAAGGGAAAATATGTTAAGAAGTAAAAGCGGAAAGTAAAATCATGATTATCAAAATTGGTACGAATTGTTATGTTAAACTTTGTATTTTTGTAACCACTTCTGTGCATAGCTTTTTTATATTTCATTAAACAGTTGTTAAGGGCAGCCATACAAGAAGTGGTACTCATGAATCAAGATTTATCAGTAGAAAAAATAGAGTGTATGCGACAGATAGAAGAAGTGAATGGCAACTGAAAGATTTAAATGTGTAAGTGAATTTTAGCTTTTATTGCCTTTGAAAAGTGGGCATTCTTGTGCCTGCCAAAATGTTTGGCACATAGATTTGCCTTTGTCTGTCCGTATGTATGTCCAAATTTGTGTTGCGCATGTCTCAAAAAGTATTTGACCTAGAGTCTCCAAACATCATAGGATAGCATGTAAAGTTTAGTTTATGATTTTACTCAGCTAGTCCAAATTTATGGCAGGTGACATAGTAAGAAATACGTATTAAGGATCTAAAAGTTTATTTTTACACATACCTCAAAAAGTATTTAACCTAGGCTTATAAAACATGATACGAATGTTATTTGACATGTGAAGTTGTGCACCTTTGGTTTTGTTTTGGATTTCACTCAGCTAGACAGGAGTTACGGCTTATATAATTAACTTTAGTCAAAATCCTGCATAAAGGAACTGAAAGTTTCCTGTCTCAAAAAGCATTTGACCTAGAGGTATGAAACCTTGTATGAATATTATTCAGAGTGTGAAGTTGTGCACCATAGGTTTTGTTTAGGATTTTACATGACAAGACCAGAGTTACACCTTTGACTCAAACTTATGCATAAAAGGCCTGAAAGTTTGGACAAATTTAGGTAGAAATAGTTTGGTCTTTAGTAGTGTCAGTTACTTAATTTGTACGAGACATGCTGCTGTTGAAACGGATATTTTTCTATGTTGCTTCCTTAACACTTAGCTTGCTGGCAGCAAGTGATTTTGCCTTTGCGACCAGTACAGATCATGGTCTGCACTGTTCGCTATTAAGTCAGTAAATGTTCAGTTAACACCCCTTTGAATAATAATCGGTACTGTCAGGATTGAATGATGGACCAGTCCATTTTAGAAATTTAGGAGGTTAAGGGTTAAAAAAGTCTTGATTTGGGTATTTGTTGGATTTTGTAGAATGAAGTTTCGTTTGTCAAGATTGCTATAAGATACAGTACTATTAAATGTTACATTAACTGTTTGGAGCATTTTAGTTTAAATCTGAATTAAGTTTCTGACATTCATGGACTTCCTTTATAATTTTTCTGACGTTATTTTTCATTAAGTTTTGACTGATCAAAATATCTGTTATAGTTTTCTTATTTCAGACTGCAGCAAGCCTTTGGTGATACAGATGCAATAACTCAAGCTTTCATGTGCTTTCGAACAGTGACAAAGATAGCCACCAATGAGTGCCTATACATTTTCATATAAATATAGACAGCCAATCATATTTATGCTTCACAATATTATCATCAGTGATGTCAGAAGTGACATCATCAGTGACACGTGATGTCACAACATTATCAGTGATGTCATAAGTGACATCATCTACACCAGGAACTTGTAAATAGTGAAAGGAATAAAGTAGTGTTTTGTGCAGATTGAGATAATGGGATGTGAAGTACCATATGTGAAATGAACAATAGAATTTTAAAAGGTTGAATGCAATGGATTGAAGACTAGGCTTGGAAAAATGAAGTGTCTATAATGTTGGTGAAAAGAATGATTTTGGATAAAAATGAATATGGGATGACATTGCTTTACATTAGTAATGAAGTGTTAAGGAATGTTAATGTTAACAGGCACAAGTATAGATAGGTAAATTGGGAAATTGAGTTGGATAAATCAAACTGGTGTTGTAGTTTATCCTTTGGTTTATAAATGAATGTTGCTTCAGTAATATGATTTTTCGAGTTTTTAATTTGAATTGTTTTTCATTGACAGCTGAAAATGGTTGTAGCTTAAATATGTAGAATTGCAACTTGTATATTTTGAATTATTATGGGTTCTTTTATATTACCAATCTTTACAGTTATACTATATATGTACTACAGCCTTTTGTTGAGTTGTTGGGTCCTTTTCGCAGAAGCAACATTTATTTTTGCCAAAAGCATGTTTACCGATAAATTTATGAAACCTTCCACCCCTTTTGTTTGTGTCATTGTCAAGACGATGTATAGGAAAGGGGAGTTCATTTCAGGAAAAAAGGGTTGACAGGATTACCAACTGTCTCATTCCATTAATGAAAAATAGCTTCATTTTTATCTTCAGTCTGTGAAATGGAAAAAAAAACTCGACCTTTGTGTTGCTAGGTTGAAGAGGATTTATTAGCAATAATTTTACATCACTTGTAAGAACTACATATAATATAGAAATAAGTAAAAACATCTGTAAGTTTCAAATAGTTTGTTTGGATATTTTTTATTTTAATGCATTTGGTCACACATTCTCCTATAAATAAGAAATTGTGTATTCTGCAACTGTATTCATCATCATTTTGTATTGTCAGTTAATATTTTTTATTTTATAAGATTATATTCCTTGGTTGTGAGAGAGAATTTTTTTCTATATTTGTTATCAGAAAAATGCTTATGCTATTTTATTTCATAGATAAATTTACATAACGCTTGATTTTGGCATAGTGTTAATAGTTTTAGACCTTCGTCCCCTATTTTAAGGAATGGAAGAGTCCATATCATAAGTAAGAGGAGTCCACAGGAGGTAATTGGGGAAGATGGGGTAGTAGTATGCAGAAAAAAAAGTGTGACTGGTACTAAAGGTGACCTTTGACTGTTTTACTGTGTTTTTTTTAGAATTTTAATTTTGTTACATAATTATTTACTTTTATGCTGCTTTTATTTTTTATCTCCTAAAACTGATTTCCCCCCCTGCTTTTTACTCTGTTAAAATCAGTTTTACCAACTAATTTGTAAAGCATGGACTTGCCTTGTAGGATTGTCGATTGTTTATGTAATCTGCAAAACTGATAAATATTAAAGGCATTATTCCTAATATTAAGAAGTGATATCGTTATACTACTAAATTACAACGTGTAATAAATTAATATGAAAAGTGTAAAAAATGTACTACAAGAATCTGTATGTCTATTATTTGATGTAGCATAATGAAATAACTTAATTAAAGTTTAAAATTTGTACTTGTTGAAATATTGTTCTGTTGTTTGTTTATACATCCATTTTTTTTTCGCAGTAAAACTGTATCAATGTAAATTATTTAAATTCAGTTTTATATTTTATATCATTTTAAAGGTATACTGTTCTTTTCAGTAGTGAATAATTTATATACACAGTATATACCAGATGGACTGAATTGGGCAAATAAAAAGTGCTGGTTAGAATAACAGTGTACAGTTGCTAGATATTGGAAAAAAACTAATTTTAAAGGATCTCACATCTTGTAAAATCTTGCTACTTGTACCAGATATAAGCTAGATGACCGACACAAATTAGTATTCATTAACTCGATTTTTTTTTTTTTTTGTAAACTTCATTTATATACTTATTTTTTTCATTCAGATAAGTCTATGATTTGAAAAATTAAGTTTTGAACTATTTCACTGCCATTGAAATAATCTCAAGAAAAGGGAAGGCTTATGACCTTCATCATGTGAGAATTAACCAAGAGTAGTGAAGTCCTAATAATCTAATTATTTCCTGCCATTTTTGCCTCTTGTAGCAGAGCCAAGCTTCTATTTTAGTTAGTTTTTAGAAAAATGCCTTCGCAAAAGCTTCCGAAACTGGATTTTTTTTACAGTTGAAGTGTGTTCAGCTACAAGCAAGGACAATAAAGAAAGAATTTATAGAGGATATTAAATTTTGTTTGTTTGAGTGTTAGATTGAAATATCTGTCATAAGTGAACACTAGCAATACTTCCACAAGTGGCCAGGAGTGAAAATGTTAGATATGGTGTTCATGAGTGAAATAATATTTTGATCTGACATGTAAAACAAACATGGTTTCTTTTCATTACATGTTTTGACTAAATTAACCCATTTTATAGTTTCTTTTCGCTAATAATTAACTGAAAACCATGTAATAAATATGATTTAATCTAGCCGCAGCAAACTGAGGGAATCTGTCTACTGAAATATCTTGCTTGTTGTGGTTTACAAGACAGTCGGCAGTTTACATTGATCAAACATCCAACTGTTACTGGATGGTCGCATTTCGGAATAGATGCGATAGCCTTTCCTTAACACTAAACAGCTACACATTGTTAAACTTTTGATTATGTTACACTTAAATGCAGTAAATTATGTAATGATTTATTTTCCATTGCTTAGATAACTCATAGCTATAATTTTAAATAAAACACTGAAAGAATTTGTACTTTGTCTTAATTGGTTTAGGGGGCAAACCATAATTCTTCTAGGTGGGTTTTCAAGGATGTCTGACATTATATATTTAGAGCTGAGTTCCATTCAGTAGTATTTTAGTTGCATAACAAGGGGCAGTAAATAGCCTTAATAGGTGTTCCTGGATTGAGTACCAGTACTAGCCTGTACTGTGCAATAAAGTGCCAACTTCTCCACATGGAGCAGAGGTAGAGAATGAGTTTACTCATTTGTAGACTTTTATTCAGAAAGTAGTTTTTGTAAGATAAATAATGAACATGTTGTTTTTGAGGTCAAAGCAATTAATGATACTGTATTATGGAAAACAACATTTTAGCTCGACTATACGAAGTATAAGGAGAGCTATCCTACTCGCCCCGGCGTCGGCGTCTTTCCGCGTCCCCACCTTGGTTAAAGTTTTGGTGCACTTTCTCTTTTTTCAACTTATTTCTGTAATTACTTGATGGATTTGATTCAAACTTGAAATACTTATTCCTCATCATCCACATCATCTGACATAAGGGCCATAACTCTGGCACCAATATTTCATGAATTATCCCCCCTTTTCACTTAGATTTTAAGGTTAAAGTTTTGATGCACTTTCACTCTATCTCTGTTATTACTGAATGGATTTGATTCAAACTTAAAATAGTTGTTCAGCATCATCACCCACATCATATGACACAAGGTACATAACTCTGGCACCATTTTTTCATGAATTATTTCCCCTTTTTACTTAGAATTTCAGGTTAAAGTTTTGGTGCACTTTCACTCTACCTCTGTTATTACTGAATGGATTTGATTCAAACTTAAAATAGTTGTTCAGCATCATTACCCACATCATATGACACAAGATGCATAACTCTGGCACAATTTTTCATGAATTATTCCCCTTTTTACTTAGAATTTCAGGTTAAAGTTTTGGTGCGCTTTCACTCTACCTCTGTTATTACTGAATGGATTTGATTCAAACTTAAAATAGTTGTTCAGCATCATCACCCACACCATATGACACAAGGAACACATATGAACTCTGGCACCAATATTTAGTGAATTATGCCCCTTTTTGTATAGGATATACTTATATAGTGTTTTCATACATTTTATTTTTACCTCTCCTATTACTTTAAGTTGATAGTTTTGACATAGACTCGGGCTATTGTGTAATATCTTCATCCACAATTGGAGTCATTAAACACTCCAGTGACAGCTCTAGTTTCCTCAGATGTGCCCAGTTTCACTATCCAGCATCGAAATAGTCGAGCGCGCTGTCTCCTGTGACAGCTCTTGTTCTATAATGGAACATCCACTCCTGCCTGAACTAAACCTTTTTACACAAAGTTGTTTATACATAAAAGAAGTGGGAAGTTTAGACAGGGGATGGGGGTGGGGATGGTCTAGGGCAAAAATCGGTAGTGGATGGTTTGGTTACATGGCCCAATTTTATGCAGTTAAATTATACGTACATATTTGTTGTAATAACAATGGAAATATATTTAAGCTACTGAATGCCTTTTAACAAAGTTCTGGCCTGTATAGTAGGCATAGAAATACATAAAGATATATCAAGGCGAACAAATCGAAATTGTATCACGGTTTACCTGCAGTGTCGTTATAATTGTTAAATGTTGAAACCGCTCTCTATTTCTGTTTGAGTACGCTTGTCACGTGATAGTACCAAAGCTTAAAATGTAATGTTAACTTGTCCATCAAAATTAGTAGCCGAATCCGTTGTTGGCGGACCATGATAAAAAACAGAAAGCGTAGGGGCCACTCGAATAATAAGTTTTTTTCTCGTAAACCCCTACGCTTTCTATTACAAAGATTTCACTTACGTTACCAAAATAATAAATAGGGCAAAATAATTCAAATATTGAAATAAAACATGTAAATACAGAGGGATAGAATTATAGATGACATTGAACCTCATGACCTTTACATTGAAACTTACAACCTTGTTATGGTTTTAACAGCCTCCATAAATGACCCAATTACTCCAACCATAATGCAAGACGATATAAATAACAACCTTGATGTTCATATGACCATTACCTTCAAACCTCAAAAACATCATTTTAGTTGACCAGATTTTACCGTTTCGCCTACGGCCGACATTATTATTTTTAGCTCACCTGTCACAAAGTGACGAGGTGAGCTTTTGTGATCGCGCAGCGTCCGTCGTCCGTGCGTGCGTAAACTTTTGCTTGTGACCACTCTAGAGGTCACATTTTTCATGGGATCTTTATGAAAGTTGTCAGAATGTTCACCTTGATGATATCTAGGTCAAGTTCGAAACTGGGTCATGTGCGGTCAAAAACTAGGTCAGTAGGCCTAAAAATAGAAAAACCTTGTGACCTCTCTAGAGGCCATATTTTTCACAAAATCTTCATGAAAATTAGTCAGAATGTTCACCTTGATGATATCTAGGTCAAGTTCGAAACTGGGTCACATGCCTACAAAAACTAGGTCAGTAGGTCAAATAATAGAAAAATCTTGTGACCTCTCTAAAGGCCATATTTTTCATGGGATCTGTATGAAAATTGGTCTGAATGTTCATCTTGATGATATCTAGGTCAGTTTCGAAACTGGGTCATGTGCGATCAAAAACTAGGTCAGTAGGTCTAAAAATAGAAAAACCTTGTGACCTCTGTAGAGTCCATACTTGTGAATGGATCTTCATAAAAATTGGTCTAAATGTTCATCTTGATGATATCTAGGTCAAGTTCGAAAGTGGGTCACGTGTCTTCAAAAAGTAGGTCAGTAGGTCAAATAATGAAAAAACCTTGTGACCTCTCTAGAGGTCACATTTTTTAAGGGATCTGTATGAAAGTTGGTCTGAATGTTTATCTTGATGATGTATAGGTCAGGTTTGAAACTGGGTCAACTGTGATCAAAAACTAGGTCAGTAGGTCTTAAAAAAGAAAAACCTTGTGACCTCTCAAGAGGCCATACCCTTGAATGGATCTTCATGAAAATTGGTCAGAATGTTCACCTTGATGATATCTAGGTCAAGTTGGAAACTGGGTCACGTGCCATCAAAAACTAGGTCAGTAGGTCAAATAATAAAAAAACCTTGTGACCTCTCTACAGGCCATATTTTTCATGGGATCTGTATGAAAGTTGGTCTGAATGTTCATCTTGATGATATCTAGGTCAGTTTGGAAACTGGGTCAACTACGGTCTAAAACTAGGTCAGTAGGTCTAAAAATAGAAAAACCTTGTGACCTCTCTAGCGGCCATACTTTTGATGGGATCTGTATGAAAGTTGGTCTGAATGTTCATCTTGATGATATCTAGGTCAAATTTGAAACTGGGTCAACTGCGGTCAAAAACTAGGTCAGTAGGTCTTAAATTTGAAAAATCTTTTGACCTCCCTAGAGGCCATATTTGTACCCCCCCACAACAAAGTTGTAAGGGGGGTATACTGGTTTCAGGTTGTCTGTCTGTCTGTCTGTCCGTCCGTCCGTCTGTCTGTCCGTAGACGCAATCTTGTGCGCACCATCTCTCCTTATCCCCTTGACAGAATTTAATGAAACTTCACACAAGTGATCAGTACCAACAGTAGTTGTGCATGGGGCATGTTAGGTTCTTTTAGAAATTTTTTTTGCAGAGTTATGGGACTTTGTTTTTTTGTTACTATACTATATACATAGACACAATCTTGTGCGCACCATCTCTCCTCATCCCCTTGACACAATTTAATGAAACTTCACACAAGTGATCAGTACCAACAGTAGTTGTGCATGGGGCATGTTAGGTTCTTTTAGAAAAATGTTTTGCAGAGTTATGGGACTTTGTTTTTTTGTTACTATCCTATATACATAGACACAATCTTGGGCGCACCATCTCTCCTCATCCCCTAGACACAATTTAATGAAACTTCACACAAGTGATCAGTAACAACAGTAGTTGTGCATGGGGCATGTTAGGTTCTTTCAGAAAAAAAAAATTGCAAAGTTATGGGACTTTGTTTTTCTGTTACTATACTATATACATAGACACAATCTTATGCGCACCATCTCTCCTCATCCCCTTGACACAATTTTATGAAACTTCACACAAGTGATCAGTAACAACAGTAGTTTTGCATGGGGCATATTAGGTTCTTTCAGCGACAAAAATTGCAAAGTTATGGGACTTTGTATCTTGTCAACATACTATGTACATATAGTCTGCATATGCAATCTTGTGCGTGCCTAATCTACCAAACCCTTACACTCAATTTAATGGAACTTCACACAAGTGATCAGTACCAACCCTAGTTGTGCATGGTGCATGTTACATTCTTTTAGATAAATATTCTGCATAGTTATGGGACTTTGTTTTTTGTTACTATACTGTATACATACAGTCTATATACATACAGTCCACATAATTATGCAATCTTGTGTGCGTCAAATTGCAATGTACTGTGTCAGTGCATGCAGGGGATACATTCATCACCTTTAGTGATAGCTCTAGTTTTCAATGGATCTTCATGAAAATTAGTCAGAATTTTTATCTTGATGATATCTAGGTCAAGTTTAAAACTGGGTCACATGAGCTCAAAAACTAGGTCACTTTGTCAAATAATAGAAAACACGACGTCATACTCAAAACTGGGTCATGTGGGAACAGGTGAGCGATTCAGGACCATCATGGTCCTCTTGTTTATTTAACGTCACACCGACACATGATAGGTCGTATGGCGACTTTCTAGCTTTAATGGAGGAAGACCCCAGGTGCCCCTGCGTGCATTATTTCATCACGATCGGGCACCTGGGTAGAACCACCGACCCTAGCCGGATGGCTTGGCCATATTTAGTTTATACTGGCACTCGACAATCCTTGCGGTAAGTCCCTATAAACTGACCTGTATATAATTGACCTTGACCCTCGTATGACATTCCTCTTCAAATTTAAACAATTGCTTTGGTTTACAGTTCACATAAATGACCAAATATAGTTGGTACTTGAACTTGACAAATCTTGTGGCAAGACCTACAAACTGACCTATATAAAGATGACCTTGACCGTCATATGATCTCTACTTCTAAACTTTAAGAAAGCAACGTCTTCGGTTGTACACACAGCGCATGACTGCGTTTTAAATACGCAGCTCCTTATTCATCTTGCACGTTTACATGTTTAGATTATTTATGGTGGTGCAGAATTAGAATCATAGGCAAGGGGATGACCATGTGAGCATGTCTTGTTTATTTCCATGTCCTTTCGTGTGCTACGACAGAGGGATATACCCCATTACATTTCAAAAAGGTTATAGGATTGAAAATGTTTTTTCTCAAACATCTGTGACACTGTTCCTAGACCTCAGGCAGGTAATAATAAATAATGCGATAGATTTTACATTTTGAGTTTACTTGTAAGATATATGTTGTCAAAAACAGTACGAAATGACAAAACATCATATTTCATTCTATAAAAATACACGTATATATTTGTATAAATGCTGAAACAATCTGAGATGATTATTATGCTATAATTTCTAGCATTAAAGTCACTGACAGGGACGTTCAATTGAATCTGAAACGTGTCTTTTGACCCAAGGAGTATAATTATACGAAAGTTATGGATTATTCTGTGAAATACACTGTAATTAGCATGGTGAAAATGGACAATATCATTAAAGCTATGATCATCAAAATATAAGTTGCATTTTCATGAAACTGAGTCATGCATAAAGGAAACAACACATACCATTGTACAATGAACTCGCATGCATAGCAATATCATTAATGTATATCATATAACACTAACTTACAGCTCTTATACATATTCTCCAGTCACTTTTCTAACATGCAACGGGGAACTTGTCCTGAATACAATGTTGCAATGTATTAGCTGAAACTGAGCATCAACTCGGTAGAGGAAGAATATCAACAACAAATATATACTATTCTGTCGGTATCGAGTTTAATTTCAGTGCGGTTTCCTTGGTGTATCCAAGGCGCGTTGCTATGTCCGTTATGAACAATGTCCAGACAACGTAACAAAGTTTCTGTAGGTATTGCAACATCAGTGCTGCAGAATTTGTTGGTGCTGAATATGGCACGTTCAAAGCGTCTTATATAATATTATAACTGTGGGGTATGAACAAACCCTTAATTCTAATTATGTAATTCAAAACACACGGACATAACCCATACTACTACGGTCTTCGTCTTCAGAACAGACACTGACAAAAGTACTTCCTAAGAAAGAGGAAGAACGCAGGTGGTGAAGTTGTGTCAGATCAATGAAATGTTTTACACAACCACTCTTGTCACATCTTATATTTACTAATTCCAGGCGTTTTAAAAACTCTGTTTTCGATATAGATGATAATAATTGCTTACACAGTTTATGGTTTGTTCTTAAAACTTTTGTAAAGTGAACGATAGAAAATGTATCTATCGTTTTTGGACAAATCGGTGTTAATGTTACATTGAAAAAATGAATTTTCCGAAGATGTTTATGATTAGAAAAGTCAGTTGCTCTACTTCTACAATTTGAACAGAAACACTCTATGTATTCCAGTGTCAAACATGTTAAAGACACTGCACACAACAACGATGATGATAATTTCTGACATAGCCCATGTTCCTTAAAGTCTAACGACTTACCTGAGATGTGTAGTTCAGTATATAGCAGGAAACGTGGTACAAATGAACAATTCTCAAAGTAAACACTTGGAAGAAGCTCTTGATTAGAAAGGTAAATTGTATTTGTTCGATGCTCATCTATACTAACATTTCGCAGTGTGATATGTTTTAAAGCCACTGTTTGTGATAATGGTTCAGATGATTTCTCACGTTCTTTGAGCATCCCTTTAGGACATACCATTAAATTTATTGTATGACTCATCTGAAGTACAATTTGTTCCAACGTTGTCGCCTCAGATAAGAATGCACATAGCTTCTCACACGACTCCTGGTCAGATTTCGAATCGGAGATATAGATATGTTTAAGATTTTCAGTCTTTTCAACAGAACTTAAAGTGAATGGACAATTCTCTATATGTAAACTCTGTAGTTGATCACTGACAGCAAAGTCAAAATTATACATGTAAAATGAACCTAATTTATTTATTAGTGTTAAGTGCTTTATAGACCGTAAATGTGATAAAGACAAGATGTTATTCTGATTATTATAATTAAGAGAATACAGTCTTTTAATGTCAAAAAGTATAAATTGTACTTGGGTTATCTGTGCCATTAATTTGATTATTTCTTCAGTTGCATACACAGAATATACTTCAATATAGACGGACAATATATCGTTGGGATTTATTAATCCAATAAAATCTTTGCTAGTCCTGTAACTGAAACAAACGTCGCATAGACTGATTTCAGGCCGATCAACCGTTCCACACTCTGATAAACAGTTGTATATAAGTCGCTGAACAAGTTCGAGTTCTCTTATTGTTTTATGTGGTTTTTCTGGATTATACTGGTTGTGCATGTTGTGTCTGTACCTGATCATTCTTTCATCACTCTTAGCAATTTCCGAGACAACTTTTGAAATGCTTGTTATCAGATAAGGGGATAATCCGCAAACAAGTTTTAATAAGTTTGATAACTGTAAAATATCTGCTATTGATGTAAACTTCTGAACAAGTTCTTCCAAGACGCTTCTTTTGTTTGACCCTTTGGTTTGTTCCACGTCGTAACGACTTGATATGTAAACAGCAGCACAATATTCAAGATACGAAATGTGAATGAACGATAGAAATGTGTCGTCAAATTTTGGGTCGAATGAGTTATATTCAACTAGGATTCCAATTCTGACCAGCATAGCTATGTCATCCTTTGACAAACCGCTCTTCATAAGCTTTGATCTGCTAAACGTGCTGGACCATGTGTCTTCGATATATGCTTCAAAAGCAACTTTACCCAAGTGGAAAATAAATCGCTTGTTTGTTTCACATCTGGGATATCTCTTTAAATGTTCGGCAAGTTGCATATCTTCAAATTCTTTAGGAATGTTGTTGACAACTTCAGACGTGCTTTCATCCCCATTTTTCTCTGACCAACATAGCATACCATTAAGAATGTTACTATAGATATCACTCATAGAGTTTCCAATCTGTCCCTCCGTACAATACATCCAAATAAGTTGTTGTAAAAGCAGAGGTGATTTCTGAAGATGTTGCAGGTTTGCTTTACGTATTTTTTGCATGAAACCATCGATGCAAGTTTTACCTTTCTGTAGCATAAACATATATTTCTCTGTGAATTCCCTTATTAATTTCTCATCTACTCCGGATAATTCAACTTTGAGATCACACTCTGATGATTTTAGATTTAAAATTCCTTTGGCAGATGGTCGAGCAAGGGTTATCAATGTGGCATTTTGTATTCCATCTCTGTTTGGAATGCCGAAACTGACATGCAGCGGACGAACTATTTGTTTCGGTGGAGTCCATTCGTCCAGACCGTCGGCTACAATTAAGCATCGTTCGGATTATTGTGAGAAGAGCCTGTTAATCAGATCATTTGGTGCAACATCTTTATATAGTACTCTCACCATCTCAGGAATGTCGTCACTAAATCCTGACATTCTCTGCAAGGGTATAAAGAAAAGAAAATCGAAAGATCTCATTTCTTTGACATTTTCATCTTGCGCAATACTTTTTTCATCATACGTCAAACCCATGCACCAGTTGTATATCATCATTTTGGCTAACGAACTCTTGCCTGTTCCAACATCGCCGACAATGTATATACTCTGATGTCTCAGATCATTTGTTTGAAATATGTCTCGGTATCGGGTTACAGTTCTTAAAGCTGATTCATCATTTCTTCTACCATCTCTCGAGTATATAATCTCAGTGTCTAACTTCCTCTTCCTATTTTTTATATTGGATTTCGAGGTCATTGTCATATTTGGTGTTACATAAACTTCGTTTATGTCAATGTCGTTGTTTTGCATTTTCAGTGGGTAAGCAGATGTTTTCACATAATGTTTTAGGTAACGTTCAGCAAGTTTTTTCTGCAATACTGAAAAGAGTAAAGTACATGTAAATGTATTCAGGATTGACCAAGTAAACCTACCAAAAAATACAAAGTTTTTGAACAAAAAGGAGAAGTATTTCTTTAAAAAAAAATAAAACTGAAATTGTTGCATGCTGATTACTGAAGAATATTAATTTCACGCTTAGATTGCAATGACCACTGGCACCAGACCAGAAAGAAAATGCCTCTGTATATGTTATACCCTACCCCTAGGTATCATATAAGAACCATGGTCGTGAACGGGAAAATATACTAACCCATTTCAATCGCGTATTTCATACCTAAAAGACGCAGTTCAGTAAATGTGTACTATTGATATTAAACAAGCGATAAGTTATCTTCGTTCGTGCACCTGTCACATTGTCTCAATATTCCATATTGCAGAGATGCTCCACATATTTTACGCTTTAGTCAACGTTACAGAAAAAACTTGCGTGAACTCCCCTAATGAACATCCGGTCTAGAGGTCACGGCAGTGTGCACATGTTAAGCGAAATGTAAACAAACAAAAACAGAATGCAATATATTCACAGTTTTACGATAAGACTCGAAATGATGAATGAAATTCATCTTGTATATGATTTTGAATTTGAAATCATACATTGGTATACATCTATTCTGTTTATTTAATTCATTTTGCACATTTATGCTGCATATAAATATTTAAGCGTACACGTGTAGTAAAATGACAACGGACATACATTTTCACATCAGCCAATCAGAGTGTGTCTGTAATCTAGACCGGAACTTCACCAGGGAAGTTCAAGCAAGTTTTTAGTGTACCCTTGAAAAAACTATGAACTACACGTTGTTTTTCTAAGATAAGAAGTATTGAAGAAATGTAACAGGTACACAACGGAAGATAAATTACCACTTGTTTAATATCAATAGTACACATTTACTGAACTGCGTGTTTTAGGTATGAAATACGCGATTGAAATGGGTTAGTATATTTTCCCGTTCACGACCATGGTTCTTATATGATACCTAGGGGTAGGGTATAACATATACAGAGGCATTTTCTTTCTGGTCTGGTGCCAGTGGCAATGACAGCTTCTTAAATACCCGACTCAGGAGCTTGTAACATTTTTCGAAGTTAGAGAACTGGAATTTTACAATAAAAACAGGTTTAAACATATGCTAATATCTATGAAATATCAGAAATCATTAGGAACTGTAGAAATGTAGAAAAGACAACAGCATTTAACTCGACATAGTGCAGAGATATTTTCTCAAAAAGATAAACCCTTCACATATTACTAAAGGGGCATATACTTACTTAAAGGTATTTATTTACTTAATGGGCATATATTTACTTAATAGGCAATATATATAAGCTGAATTTCAGATAATGAAACGACTGCCACTACCATATGCAAAGAAGAATGTGTAAAGAAGTCTATTTAACAGCAGTACATGGCCCCAAATTCGAATTCTGTGTTGTCATTTTTTCTTATCCTTATTAGGTATTTAGTATGTTCAATTTTACTTTACAAAATAATGGCACTTAAGCGTGTCCTTCGGATGTGAGAAGTGTTTTACACTCGTGAACATACTTGGTTGCATTTAATGCTTCAAAGTGATCTTCTTTTAGATTTGCTGAACAATTTGACGCCTATAAAACATAATCATAAAACATAATCTGGACTGAGATGTCACATAAATCAGGTATGGATAAATAATAAAGGTGCCTTAGGTGAATTCGCATATATTATTTCAATGCATGAGCTTCAGTACAGCTGCAGGAGTCACATAATCGTATTTTATTGATTTTGTGACTTTTAAATTTTACGGCGATATTGTAAAATCAACCTTCATTTTAATTTGCTTCACAAGATAAAACAAGAGGACCATGATGGTCCTAAATCGCTCACCTGTCCCCACATGACCCAGTTTTAAACTGAGTATGACATCGTTTTTTCTATTATTTGACATAGGGACCTAGTTTTTGAGTTCATGTGACCCAGTTTTGAACTTGACCTAGATATCATCAAGATAAACATTCTGACCAATTTTCATGAAGATCCATTGAAAAATATGACCTCTAGAGAGGTCACAAGGTTTTTCTATTATCTGACCTAATGACCTAGTTTTTGAAGGCACGTGAACCAATTTTATATTTGACCTAGATTTCATCAAGGTGAACATTCTCACCAATTT
The DNA here is from genome assembly GCF_021730395.1 of Mercenaria mercenaria. Lineage (NCBI taxonomy): Eukaryota > Metazoa > Mollusca > Bivalvia > Venerida > Veneridae > Mercenaria > Mercenaria mercenaria. Next base: position 45,461 of record NW_026461084.1, on the reverse strand, counting down.
ATATGAAGATCGCATGAAAAATATGGCATCTAGAGAGGTCACAAGGTTTTTCTATTTTTATAACTACTGACCTAGTTTTGGGCCGCACGTGACCCAGTTTCGAACTTTACCTAGATATCATCAAGATGAACATTCTGACCATTTTCATGAAGATCCATTGAAAAATGTGGCCTCAAGAGAGGTCAAAAGGTTTTTCTATTTTTAGCTCACCTGTCACAAAGTGACACGGTGAGCTTTTGTGATCGTGTGACGTCCGTCGTCCGTCATCCGTCGTCCGTGCGTGCGTGCGTCCGTCCGTAAACTTTTGCTTGTGACCACTCTAAAGGTCACATTTTTCATGGGATCTTTATCAAAGTTGGTCAGAATGTTTATCTTGGTGATATCTAGGTCATGTTCGAAACTGGGTCAAGTGCGGTCCAAAACTAGGTCAGTAGGTCTAAAAATAGAAAAACATTGTGACCTCTCTAGAGGCCATATTTTTTATAAGATCTTCATGAAAATTGGTCAGAATGTTCAACTTGTTGATATCTAGATCAAGTTTAAAACTGGGTCACGTGCCATCATCCTAGGTCAGTAGGTCAAAAAATAGAAAAACCTTGTGACCTCTCTAGAGGCCATATTTTTCATGGGATCTGTATGAAAGTTGGTCAGAATGTTTATCTTGATGATATCTAGGTCTAGTTCGAAACTGGGTCAGGTGCGATCAAAAACTAGGTCAGTAGGTCTAAAAATAGAAAAACCTTGTGACCTCTCTAGAGGCCATACTTGTGAATGGATCTTCAAAAAAATTGGTCAGAATGTTCATCTTGATGATATCTAGATCAAGTTCAAAAGAGGGTCACGTGCCATCAATAACTAGGTCAGTAGGTCAAATAATAAAAAAAACCTTGTGACCTTTCTAGAGGCCATATTTTTCATGGGATCTGTATGAAAGTTGGTCTGAATGTTCATCTTGATGATATCTAGGTCAAGTTCGAAACTGGGTCAACCGCGGTCAAAAACTAGGTAGGTCTAAAACTAGAAAAACCTTGTGACCTCTCTGGAGGCCATACTTTTCAATGGATCTTCATGAAATTTGGTCAGAATGTTCACCTTGATGATATCTAGGTCAAGTTCGAAACTGGATTAGTGCCGTCAATAACTAGGTCAGTAGGTCAAATAATACAAAAACATTGTGATCTCTCTAGAGGCCATTTTTTTCACGGGATCTGTATGAAAGTTGGTCTGAATGTTCATCTTGATGATATCTAGATCAAGTTCGAAACTGGGTCAACTGTGGTCAAAAACTACATCAGTAGGTCTAAAACTAGAAAAACCTTGTGACCTCTCTAGAGGTCATACTTTCGAATGGATCTTCGTGAAAATTGGTCAGAATGTTCACCTTGGTGATATCTAGGTCAAATTCGAAACTGGGTCACGTGCCATCAATAACTAGGTCAGCAGGTCAAATAATAAAAAAAACCTTGTGACCTCTGTAGAGGCCACATTTTTCATGGGATCTGTATGAAAGTTGGTCAGAATGTTCATCTTGATGATATCTAGGTCAAGTTCGAAACTGGGTCAACTGCGGTCAAAAACTAGGCCAGTAGGTCTAAAAATAGGAAAACCTTGTGACCTCTCTAGAGGCCATACTTTTGAATGGATCTTCATGAAAATTGTCAGAATGTTCACCTTGATGATATCTAGGTCAAAGTCGAAACTGGGTCATGTGCCGTCAATAACTAGGTCAGCAGTTCAAATAATAAAAAACACTGTGACCTCTCTAGAGGCCATATTTTTCAATGGATCTTCATGAAAATTGGTCAGAGTTTTTATCTTGATGATATCTAGGTCAGGTTCAAAACTGGGTCACATGAGCTAAATAACTAGGTCACTATGTCAAATAATACAAAAAAACGACATCATACTCAGTTCAAAACTAGGTCATGTGGGGACAGGTGAGCGATTCAGGACCATCATTGTCCTCTTATTAGACCTACTGACCTAGTTTATGACCACAGTTGACCCAGTTTCAAACTTGATCTAGATATCATCAAGATGAACATTCAGACCAACTTTCATACAAATCCCATGAAAAATATGGCCTCTAGAGAGGTCACAAGGTTTTTTTTTATCGTTTGACCTACTGACCTAGTTTTTGATGGCACGTGATCAAATTTCAAACTTGACCTAGATATCATCAAGTTGAACATTCTGACCAATTTTCATGAAGATCTCTTGAAAAAGTATTGCCTCTAGAGAGGTCACAATGTTTTTCTATTTTTAGACCTACTGACCTAGTTTTGGACCGCACGTGATCCAGTTTCAAACTTGACCTAGATATCATCATGATAAACATTCTGACCAACTTTCATAAAGATCCCATGAAAAATGTGACCTCTATAGTGGTCACAAGCAAAAGTTTACGCACGGACGGACGCACGGACGACGGACGCCGCGCGATCGCAAAAGCTCACCTTGTCACTTTGTGACAGGTGAGCTAAAAACCAAGCAGGAATTTATTGATTTTTTTGAGTGTTGTAACCTTTCTAATTTGCTTTACGAACTAAGAAACGAAGTCGAGTTTCACAGATTCAAATGTTTTATGCTCGTACAAAAGTTCTTCGACAATTGAATGTTTCATAAGGCAAGACTAAATCTTTAAATTTTGTAAATATTACCTTGTTTCTGCTCAATGTACTCCAACTGTTTTTTACAAATATTTCGTGCTTCATCAAGTCTTTCAACGTGACCCTCTATCTCCGCTAGATGCTTAAAGAAAAGTCATGCATTATTTGCATATTACATTGAATGTAAGTTTATTTTAATAACAAATATATTGTACAGTGTCTTTACATAACAACAGAAAAATTAATCAAACGCAAGAAAAACGACGAATTATAATACCAGGAAGAAATGCATCTATGATTTACCTACTGTATCATCTGTTTGTAAGCATGTTACATCTTCGTACAACATACATGTACTTGTATTTTTATTATGCTATAAGAAATGTAATTATGTTCTCTGAATGATAACGAAAATGGGAAAATAAACAGACACAACAGTCGTTCTGATGTTGACCACATAAACACTAATAGTCATTCTTTGCAGACAGAACCGTAGCTGCACAGGTTTGAAAAGTGGATTATCAGCAGCATGTATTTGGAGATCATGTATTGAACATTTACAGTACCGTCTTACAATCACTTACCTCTTTGAAAGTCACGTTGTCTAATTCGAGTTGTCTGACTCTTTTTTCCAGTAGCTCGATGGCCTGTTTTACTGTTTTAAATTTACTGTCACTTTGCTTGTTCAATTCTTCCAACGCACCATCTAAGGCTGTCTGTGTTTTAGCATCCACTGAGCGCAACAAATCCCTTTGCTTTGATTCTATATCTGCTTTATTTGTGTTAATGTCTGCCTTTGTGTCTTGGATCAGTTGTTTGAGTTCTGCTTCTTTGATAACAATAGACGACATAGCAGCTCTACACACATCGACCTCATTGTATGTAGTGATAATGAAGTTATCATGTTTCAGCTGAAAAAGATAGAGGTATCATTGTGCACAACATATTGACTAAAATTTATTACATTTCTTTGCCCATTTCCCAAGACAATTTCGTCAATATAGAGCTTTTAAATTCCTAACTGTTAATCTGATTTAGATTCAGAAACGTTTGAAATATTCGTACCGCAATGTGTGTGCTTAATTGTACTCAATGGTAATCTGAATGCAAATAAATGACAGCTGGAAAAACAATTCCTTTAAATTTGATATAATGTCTAAATACATTATCAGTAATGATAGTTCACATTGTCAAGATATTACTTGTTTAAGTTTAATAACTGCCTGTTGAGCATCGTCTCGTGCCTTCAGTTCTTTGTCATCTTCAAGAATTGCTATGATATCGTCAATACAATCATTCAGCTCTTTATCCTCAAGTTCCATTGTAGGCGAGTGAAAAATTGTGTTTCGTCTTTTAAGAACCTAAATAAACATCAATATTATATATAAAAATATGATTAAGTGCATATATAAGCTTGAATGTAATAATTTCCGAAGAACATCTGAAAGAATGACTTTATACAGTTTCTTTACTCACTGATGCTTTTGCTGTAATTAGTTTACATTTTATGCTGTTTAATTATTTGCCAATATGTATAGAATTCGCAAAGAAGTAAGACATACATGTAAAAATGTGTAAGTAAGTAACTTGTTTATGGTGGCCGCCATGAGCTATGCATCAATATTTTCCTTGTACGGATACTACTATTGGCGAATGCCTTTATTCTTGAGTTACACGGGACCTCGCATTACCCTCACTTGAACAATCATTCAGCAATATATTTGCACACTTCTGGTCTGAGCTGTTAAAATGGTAATTCATTACAAATGCAGAAAGCCTATTGATGTGAGAAGTAGATACAGAATAAAATGAACTAATAGTTTACTTACCCTGACGAAAACATCTGTTCCAGTTACTCTGCTTTGGAAATTGATATTATTTATAAAGATATGTAGCAATCCTGGGGCATCAATATCACGGGCGGAAATCTTATCTGAATACCCAGGTGCATTGATGAAACATTTTGCAAATTCCCACGGCACAGAACACCAGTTCTGAATATTTGTATTTTTCCAGTTTGGTGTCGGTGGGGAAGAACCATGATTTTTCAGTATGTCTTCAAATATTTCATCACAAACATGATTACGACATCGCTGTTTTCGAGGAAACAAACAGTTACAGCTGTTCTGTCCCCACGGGCATTGTTCTTTTCCAGTACTCGGATCATACACATGTTTATGTAAAGGTTTCAAACAATTTAGACTACACTGGTTACATGTTGATGCAGGACCGTGTTTGAACCCGTTAACAATTCGCCTGTGATCCTGTTGAACAACTTCATCAGCAAAGCCTTCTATACCATCTTTGAGATATTTATAAGCCAGTCCACCTTTCACCCAGTTCCTGTATTTCGTCCCTTCTATTTGACGTTGATGGGTCATGTTGTGTAGACGAAATAATATATTTCTTATTTGCAATAAACTATTATATCGGCTATATTTTGATTTTTTTGTCGTTTCTTCACCTGATACAAAGTGCCAAATATCGTCGTTTTGGAAACTAAAACGCATAGAAAGATACATGTATACCAATATTATAGAATTTCAACACAAAGAGAGTAAAGCTATAATATATACAGTTCGCGACCACAGTCAAATCGTCAATAGTCACAAGAATATTGATAAATGTCTAGACTGACTTTTTTATCTAGTCCATTTTAAAAGTTAGTCATTCTGGTTTTGATATTCGATCATTTATATGTGAAAACTCATCGTTAAAGGGAAAGGCAACGTTGTTCTCATGTTAAATCCATCTGCTAGGATTTCTTAAAGCATTTAAAGATTAAAAAAGTGAAATAATTTTCAAAATCGGGTTAAGAATGAGAAAGTTATGAAAAATGACGTCAATGCGTCACTACATAATGTGTTTTAACAAAACATTTTAAATACATGAAAAATGTCATAAATGTAAATGAAATTGCTCACATATCAAGGTGGCGTTTGTTAAGTGTACATGAATTCTAAAATGAAGAAGTAAGCTCCTTAAAAGTTTATTTGTGGATAGTAAAGTTAATGGAAATTGGAAGTCTTGTTTCATTAACATAAAGAACAAGATTAACTATTCTTGCTTTCTATACATTAAGATCTTTTTCGGCGTAGCTGTCTACGTCAAATTTTGACCTACTTAAAAATAAAAAGGTTGTAAATTTCTTTTTCTTCAACCAATAAAAACAGCCGTACTGGACAGAAATGAATACATAGAATAGAAATGGAAATTCCACAGCTGGCTCAATACGACAAACACGAAAATGCGCAAGGCTCATTTGATTGAGCCTGTCCGTCGACGGTAGTGGTACTGGGTGTTTACGCCCTTTGCATACTTTCAATTGGCTGAAATTACTCTACAGATTCACAAAAAGTTTCTTTACATTTCAACAGTAGATACATGTACCGAGATATAGTAAATACTGTCTCTAATGATGTTTACAGGAGAAACACAAAGACTACTGTAGGCAGGAGGTATTAATACACGTAATATTAGAGTTTTACCTGAATGCTGATTGGTTTTTAGTTCGCGAATCTTGGAACTAACTATTTACGAGATGAATCGTGTAGTTGCAGTGAGCTTGGCTCTCTCCATGTATTTTCCGGTTGATTAAACTGATAGTTAAAATAGTAACAAGTCGAATGTTACTATGCCGCCAAAAGTAGTATTGAGTGATCAAACAGAAAGTGCAATGAGGATGTGGCTGTACAAGAAATTCTTATTCATGCAGGTTTAACTCAGCATAATCTGACAAGATATAATAAAGCAAACGTATATTCGTGAAAATAATTAAAGCTAAAACAAGGCAAAGCAATGACCTCTGTCGTATGCTTTTTCTAATTATGCAGTAGCTATGCAGAATGTATCTACTGCATGTAAACACACATTGGCCTATTTCTAGAACAGCACAGTTAATTGACAGGGACATCCTACAAATTCTCACTGGTATACCAGCGAAATTAATTATTTCAGTACATCAGCTGAAAGATTTTGTTATTATTTATATACTTAAATTGCCTTAATAAAGAAAGAACACAAAAGGGGTTATTTAGAAGATGTACATGCTATTATAAACAGGTGACTGATGACGTCAAACACATGGGAAAGTTTTCGCTCCACACATTCTTTATTCGATACATCCACACGCCATCTTAATAACTGCAAGTGTTTAATATGACCGGGGGCGTAGCGACAATTTGAATATTGTGGTGGCAGCTGGGGTGGGGTTTGGAGGGGATATCCCTCTCCCATCAACGGGCCTCTGGAAAATTTTGCATATAGGTAGATTAAATGGTGCAATCTGGTGACTTCTAGCACTGCTCAATAGCTGTTGAACATACTCGTATTTTGAGTTTTCACCCCTATTTTCATATTACTGTGTTTAAACACTATAATGGCGGTACGATGTTAGATACGACAATGTCTTGCCAGGGTAGAACCAGACAAGTCTAAGTAGGTGATTGAACACAAAACTCTCACTTAAAAGAGTAATCCAATCCTTATGGCATTTTAGTCATTAAATAGCATTATAAAGGTTAAACGCAGTTCACTGTTTTCTTTCTGAAATAAGCACGTGTATAAGATCTTATTATATACTGGTATATTAATATATTTCAACTAGAAAATGCTTTTGTTGAAAAGCGCATGTCTTCCCAAATGCATAGTCGTATAGACAAGATGTCAATAGGGGACTGGAGCCAAAGTCAAAGAGACACTGATGGTTGGCTGCAATAGGGATCATCTACTTGGCATGTCCAATCATCACACAAAGTTTCAACACACTTAGTGGTTCTCAAGTTATGAACTGGAAACGGGTTTCCATGTTCAGGCCCCTGTGACCTTGACCTTTGATTGAGTGACCCCAAAATCAGTAGGGGTCATCTACTCTGCATGTCCAGTTATCCTATTAAGTTTCATCATTCTGTGTCATGTGGTTCTTAAGTCATTGATTGGAAAGTGTTTTCTATGTTCAGCTCCTGTGACCTCAGCCTTTGATGGAGTGACCCTAAAAACAATAGGAGTCATTTACTATGTAAGTCCTGTCAGGCTATCACCCTTGATTTGAAGGTTCTAAGTTAAATACTTCTCTAGTTATTGACCGGAAATGGATGATGTTCCGTCTGCTTTGACCTTGACCTTTATTAAAGTGACTCCATAATCAATAGAAGTCATCTACTCTTCATGTCAAATCATCCTATGAAGTTTCAACATTCTGGGTCAAGTTGTTCTCACGTTATGGACTGGAAACGCGTTTCCATGTTCAAGCCCCTGTGACCTTGACCTTTAATAGAGTGACCACAAAATCAATGGGGGTCATCTACTCTGCAAGTCCAATCATTCTATTAAGTTCCAACATTCTTGGTCAAGTGCTTCTTAAGTTATTAATTGGAAAGGGTTTTCTATGTTCAGCCCCGCCCCCCTGTCACCTTGACCTTTAATGGAGTAACCACATAAACAATAGAGTTCATCTACTCTGTAAGTTTTATCACCGTATGAATTTGAAGGTTCTATGTCAAATAGTTCTCAAGTTATTGACCCGAAATGGAATTCCATGTTCTGTCCGCTGTGACCTTGACCTTTAATGGAGGGGTCATTTACTCTGCATATCCAATCAACCTATGAAGTTTTAACATTCTGGTTTAAGTGGTTCTAAAGTACTTGACCGGAAACGTTTTTCCGTGTTCAGTCCCCTGTGACCTTGACCTTGAAAAGAGTGATCCAAAATTCAATAAGAATCATCTACTCGGCAAGTCCAATCATCCTATGAAGTTTCAACATTCTGGGTCAAGTGGTTCTCAAGTTATTGATCGGAAATGGTTTTCCATGTTAAAGCCCTTATAACATTGACCTTAGATGAGTGACCGGCCGTCTACACTATTAGCTCTGCCACCCTATAAAGATTGAAGGTTATAAGTCAAATGGTTCTCCAGTTATTGATCGTAAATGAACTGTGACGGACGGACGGACAGGGCAAAAACAATATATCTCCCCAAATGGGGAGACATAATTTCATTATATAATGTATCAAGCACAATGTACAAAATGTATGTAGAGCTAAGAACAAAAAATACAATCATCAATATATAACAAGATCTTTGCTATACAGCTGATGATATCTTGAAAAATCATTAGCACCAATAGCTAGCTAAGATAAGATAAGTTTTATTTCAGAAAAACAGTACAACATAAGCGACAAACGCTTTTGAACCGCCGACTATATATAACAAAGGAAAACAAATAAAACATTTAGTGAAAAAGCTGTAAAATAAGAGACAAAGTTATAGCACATGAACATATAGCAGCACAAATAATGAGGTTAAACCTGTGAAAGATATACTCTCTTGACCAGATACCAATTAAAAGATTAAGCTAAACAGGAATAAAAAAACTGATGGGCAAAACGATCGCAATAATTTGAAAAAAAAGCTAAACGAAGATAGCACCTCAGATCAGATCTGAAGTGAACTAAGCAGCAGCTTCTTCACAGTAGCAAAAAAACATAACATAAAAGATTGAATAATGACAACAGCACATTCAAATTATTATCACAAGCAAGTTTCTACATATTAAATAATAGAAAGCAAGGTATACAACTATAGTATCTAAGAAGGAAAACAAGGTAAACAAACTAAAGCAATAGCTGATACTAAGTTAAACAAACTTTCCATAATGTACTTTTGCGTGTTTCATTTCCACAAACAAATTCATTTGCATCTTCCATCATGTCAAATTTGTCCGTCATCTCCCTATGCATTTAAAGTGTCATGAGATGGTTTAACATTTTCTGTCATACTGGCACGCAAATATTGGTCTGTAGTCTCTTTAGCCACGATGGTGAAGAAGTGATTTTCCTTAATGTCGGAGGCTACTTTCTGCAGAATACCCAGTGCCATTTTTTGTAGACTTCGTTCTGAATGTCGGGTGGTGTGTACTTCTCCCTTTTCTCCTCCATCCTCGTTTGTTCTCCGTGAAGTCTGAGTAGCTGTAAGAAATTGCTCACGTCTTCATCGCGCCACCGTAACGCTAATCCCTGGCGTGCGAAGAATCGCATGTTTCTCAAGAAAGTGAGAAGTTGGGGTCGGTTATGTATCTTTTGCGTGAGCAGCAGATGTTGTTTCCCTGATGTCCTTTGTCTGTTTTTGTAGAGTAACATATTTTTCAACTGATTCCTTGTGGCATTCTGATTGCTGATGCTTTCTATACTTTGATGTTCGGCAGAAAGTTAATAAATACAATAAACTTTCATTAACGTATCGCCTATAATCCGTGTCTGTGGGACGTGAAAATACAGCCACCTTGGTCCTTGCGGATTATCCATTTTGTACACTACAGTGTTTTAAATAACCTCTCACCAAGGTGATCTAGCAAAGTGTCAAGATTCTGTGTGCATATTAACTGCTAATGCACATCATGATAAATAGACACTTGGCAAGGGAAGACCGTTGTAATCATTCTCTGTTATATTTTCTACCTTTTCAAAAAAATTACGAGTTCGGCATTTCGCGCTAATCGAAATTTGGGGCGGCACTCTGCTGCCCCAGCCACTACGCCCTTGAATCTTTGAATCACAAAATGCAGTCATTCTGCGCTACTATATCTACCGAAAAGTATAGGAGGAAGTGCATATCATATGTTTATTTCAAACTGTACAGGAATGTTCGAACACTTTTTGTAAAGCGGCATAATTTTTCTTTTTGTAAACAAAGCGCGTGAGACCGTCTTTATTTATACCTCAATATATTTTAAAATCGTTACCAAATGCCGTGAAACATGAGACCACTCAAGGTACGGGTGAAAAACAGATATTGTTATAAAACCGTTTTAATTGCATATTTAGTCGAAAGAAAATATATTCTAACACGCAAAGTGCATTTTAGTCTAAATTCTTTAATAAAATGCAGTCATGGGTAACGAACCAACAAACAGGGTATTTTACACAATTGCGTTTTACATTATAACGAGACGGTTGATTTAGAAGAAGATTACGTTTTATTTAAATGGCAATAGTATCTTCTGCTCAATGTGACTTTAAAGATCAAATATCAGGTAAAGTCACCTTGAAGTATTTCAAAATGTTAAAGAAAATTATTGCTCTATATACTTCTTATGTATATCGTTAAAGAAATCTCTATTGGAATGCTAAGATATAATTCTTTATGTATGGCATTTATCATGTGTTTAGTTTAGGCCCTATACCAAACGTTTAGCAGATACGTTTAGTTCAATATTAATATAGGCTTGTCCTTTCGGTATATCCGTCCATCCTCCCGCACTTACGTTCGTCCATTTCTCCGCCCGTCCCAAACATTATGGATGACTAAGTGCACATGAACCATTTTTATCTTCAAAAAATCACGAAGGTATATTTAACACAATGACTTCGACACCACTAAAGGTAATTTTGTTAAAATGCGATACAATGGCAAATGAAATGGAAACCGAGACGTCACAGACCTCAATCCTTCAAACCAAGTCTTAAGGAACAACTATCTTTATCCAACAGAAACAGAAAATGTTCTAAAGTCCTTAAAAGTTAACAAGGTCGCAGGTCCTGACGGAATAAGCAACATAATTGTTTTTGAAGCTTCTCACGAACTATCTTTCCCTCTTTGTGATCTTTTCAATGCCTCATTACAACTCTCTATTGTGCCGAATATGTGGAAAGAAACTCACGTTAGCTCAATCTACAAGAAAGGTGATGGCGCTCTTCCTAGTAATTACCGCCCAATCTCCCTCTTAAATACCATTGCAAAAGTTTTTGAACGTCTTATTTTCAAACATGTTTTCAATCACCTTCATGAGTCTCGTTTTATTACTCCAGTGCAATCTGGTTTCATTCCAGGTGACTCAACAGTCAACCAACTTGTCTTCATATATGACACTCTCTGCAAAGCACTCGATAACGGTCTTGAGGTGCGTGTGGTCTTTTTCGATATTAGCAAAGCCTTTGACAAAGTCTGGCACAAAGGACTACTTTGTAAAAGTAAACATGCTGGGATTAAAGGTGCTCTCCTTAATTGGTTTGAAAATTATCTTTCTAACAGACGTCAACGAGTTGTCCTTCCTGGAGTTAAATCAAACTGGGCTTACGTAAAAGTTGGCGTTCCCCAAGGATCAATCCTTGGTTCCTTACTTTTCCTTATTTTCATAAATGATATTGTTGATGAAATAAGATCATGTGTTAATCTTTTTGCTGACGATACAAGTCTCTACGTTATAGTTGAACAACCAGATACAGCGGCAGGTCTTTATCTTCGTGGGCAGATAAATGGCTCGTCACATTTAATCCTTCCAAATCCGAAACTTTGTTGATATCAAGAAATCGAAATGTTCAACCACACCCTCTTCTTCAAATGTATAATCAATACATACCCGAAGTGACCACAAACATCTGGGTGTTTTCTTGTCAAGTGATTGCTCCTGGCATCCTCAGATGAACTACATTTTAGAAAAAGCGTGGAAGAGGGTTAACATTATGCGCAAATTGAAATTCTCGCTTAATCGCAGATCTCTTGAAATTGTATATCCCACTTTCATAAGACCTTTACTTGAATATGCTGATGTGGTGTGGAGCAATTGTACTATCTATGAACTGAACCAACTTGATAAAATTCAAAATGAATGTGCACGCATTGCATCTGATGCGACTAAGCTCATCTCAGTGGAAAATCTACAAAGAGAAATACATTGGGAAACTCTCTCAGAAAGACGCTATAAACATAGACTCATCTTGTTCTTCAAAATGAAGTCGAATTTGACCCCAATACATCTGTCTTCTCCCGTTCCTGACTCAGGTGACACACGCTACAATTTAAGAAACTCAGACAACATCCACCGTATACCCACAAAAACAACACTTTATTTCAATTCATTTTTGTCTTCAGCTATACGTGATTGGAACCTGCTTAATAACCCTGATACTCGCAACTCTCAAACACTGTCTTCATTTAAACGAAACTTAAACTTACACAAGCGACGTACACCACTGTACTATTACGCTGGGGACAGGAAGTCTCAAGTTCTCCATACATGTCACCGTACTTAATGCAGTGCACTGAATGTTCCTTAGAAATATTTCTCCTACATCATTACGCCAATGTCGCAGAATTTAAACTAATCATCACGTTTTCTTTGAATGTACACTTTACAATGATTGTCGGAACAATTTTCTTAATAATCTGCGGAATTTTGATATTGACTTGGATACTATTCTTTTTGGTAACTCTTCCCTTTCTGATCAGGATAACATGACTATATTCTTCTACGTCAGTCCTTAAAGTAGTCAGTGGGGGGAGTCTGGACCACATTTTTGAGGGAAAAATCGGAATCATTCAAGCGTATCGAGATCCGCCCGCTTATTATTGTTGTGCAATGCGAGTTTATATTAACACTCCGGGAGAACTACGTTCCAACGTAAGTCATGTCTCAACGATATCATGTGACATATCTCAACGACTTCTGGTTACGGTATCGCTCAATATGACACAGCTTATATTATTTTCATATATATCAATTACTTTTATTATATTTTCTTATGTCTTGACTTGAACATGTATTCAGATTCTAAAAGTAATCGCATAAATTTATTAAAACATTTAAATTTTAAAAACAGTTGTCTGCTATTTAGAAATTAGAAGCACTTTGCTATTTTCCAGAATAAAACAAATATACTACACTTTTTTAACAGCAATACTTACTGACAGTCAATGATCGATTAAAGGCAATGCCAGTTTTAATCTTAGAAATATATTAATTACTGCAACTGCTTTATCATAAACGAACAATATTTATTAAATATCATGTCCCTCACTCTAACCGATGATGTTACTAACTCTATACGCGACAAAGGCAAGCGTTACTGACACTCATCGAAGTATTGCTGCTTAACACATTACTTATATTCGAGTAAAATATACCAGCAAGTCTGTGACTGAAAATCAGATTTTGTTCAAAATATGTACTAGTATTTTTTTATCCGTTTCTTTTATTATCATTTGACGGTTTCCCCAAGATATCTTACTAGCAATATATATCAGGTGGTGCGGAGTTGACTTATACTATTGCATGTGCACACCTTAATTATTATTAAGTGTGTAAAAAGATTCTTTTGAAGCATAGGACGCAACTAAGAAATGACATGAGAACAAACCTGAAATGAGCATGTAATCGTAGGTTATTAGATTTATTAGATTTGTATCTAGGTATATGCACGCGTTCTGCAGCGGAAATATAGAAATATTGCGCGACTTTATGAAGAATGAATGCTTATATATCGATGCAAATCTAAAATCTTTTTATAATTAATACATCTGTACTATTCATTATATCACTGATCAAAAATTTGTTATTTAGCCCAAGTGGAATTGAAAATGACCTAGTTAAAGAACTAAAAAACATGACAACATCCGTGAAACTGACGTCACAATTGACGACACGCACCCGAAATAAAACTGAAACGTCAATATTTATAGGTTATTGACTTTGTATGTGGATATAATGCACTTGTTCTGGAGCAGTAATATTGCGCGACTATAGGAGCAGTCCACTGAAACTCATTTGAAATAATTTTAGATACGTAATAAGGAAACATATTTCTTGCACACCGGACTGGCGTTTCTGTCGACTTTATCCATGCCTGCAAAACCCATCTGGCACCCCCATGCGATGGCTGTCGTGCTGGTTACGACAACTTGCGCTGCTTTGATATTAGGCTATAGGTAGACAATAATTAGACAATATCAGGTACCTTGAGACCTTCTTTTCGTCCTTTTTACATGTAGTATTTTTGTCGGTCAGAAAAACGTTATTTTACGGAAAGAACATACCGTTACGCTTTAAACGATAAAACTATAGCGGAACTTTGTTATTGTGCTTCACTTGAATGTATTGACGTCACTTCGGCTCACTTTCCCACGCTGTGGATGCATGCTTTGCCATAAGAATGAGTACTGCAAATGAAGTATTTCTAATTGCTTTAAAATTTCTGTTGTTATTTGTAAAATATGGTATGCAACAAAAATGATCTGTCAGAATGAAACGCTTTTTTATACGATATGCAAGAAATATTCAGTTATGTTCTTACGAACTCGACAGAAATATCCGTCCTGAGGGCACTTGCGTTTTGTATGGTTACGAGTTATGACGTCTCAGGTTCCTAATACATTTGCACGACGTAATAATAATTATTATATGTGGACAAAATGAGCAAAACGCCTGCACATGGTGTCGAAAACATTTGTTACGAAATAGTTAATTTATGTGGAAAGTTCTTTAAGTAATGCTTTACGATCCTGATTATCTATAAAGTATTGATTACCGGCGTCGCATGTACGTACTATCTAATAAGTGTGAATGTATAAGTTATTTTGTAACATTAATGAAGCGTTCTCCGTCTCTCCGAGATAATTAAAGATTTTAAGGTTCGAGCTGACGGAAAGCCCGAGCTGCCACTCCGAACATTATTTCATATACGAACGGGCATCTTGGTAGAGCAAACGACCTTTTGCAAGCGTACTGGATGGATTTCTTACATGAAAATCCCACATCCAAAGCTGAAGTTCAAGCACATAGATGAAAAGGCAAGTGAATCGAAGTCAGCGACCATTGCGGAGATAGATTGCACGGAAGAAATAAGAAATGATTTAATGAGATTACTGAAAAGCGAGAAAGGGACGCAGTAAAATACAAATCTGTCTGATAAATGCTTATCTTTGGATGGCTTTCAGTTTAAATAAAGGAAAAGGGCGTTTCAGTAAAATGACAAAGTAAAAGAGATTCGAGTCACTGCACGACTTTTATGAATTATGTTTCAAAAAGAAAAGTAAAAGGATGGTGCTATATGCTGCATAAGTTTGGATTATCTTAGTAAATGCACAAGTTTCGAAAATTTAAAAAGGAAATTGGGAGATGAAAACAACACAAAACACTAGCAATGAAATTTTCAGGAAATGCGGGTGTTTAAAAAGGACGAGAAAGAAAGACATGCAGTAAAGTTTAAAATGAAATAGTTGTTATGTTCTTCCAATTATTAAAACCTTACAGGTTCTCTAACCGCTTTTAACGTTAAATGTAAACATTACAATGCATAACATGTATACACTTTTTCAAAACTGACTGTAAGAGTAATGGTTCAGCTGAGCACCACTTTTGTGTAGGAGCCATCGACAATGCTCACAAGATTCCATGGAATTTGATATAAATGAAAGTATTTCTATAGCGAATACCTGAAGATACTTATTTCTATTGAAGAGCATTAACCTTACATTTTAATTTTCATGCTGAAATTGTATATGATTTTATTAATCCATTTCAAAGAATTTTACTCCAGCCTGTGTAATACTATAATGTTTATTATTATAACGACAAATACATTTGTCATACTGATTAAATTATTGTATTTTGCCCAGACGTCATCCAGCCATTTATGAAAATGTCAAAGAAATGTTCTCGACGTAAAGATAAGATGTACATAAGAATTTTCTACAAGTTCAAATGGTAATTATGATGCTGAGACTTTGCAACACTGTATGTGAGACGTTGTCACATAATGTCTGTTATCGTTGCGGCCTTGCAACATTTATATAGCTTACATAAGTGTATTTGTAACTAGTTCGTAGTATCTTGCAAAATGCTGCAAATAGCTAATATATCTTCCACGCATCAGATTTATCTTTTCAGTTATGAAAACGTAGAATATATGCTAAATTACACATAATAAATGAATCAACAAGGTCATTCGAAGCGATACCGTAGCTTCATCGTTGAGGTATGTCACATGATATCGATGAGACTTGACTTACGTTGTAACGTAGTTCACCTGGAGTGATTAAGGTTTCGATGGAGGCCTTGGGAAACAAAAATCAAACAACACCAAATCATAGAAAGAAAGAGTTGTTTGACATGAAAATTGAACAGCATGTAAAACATATATATTACTTTATGAAACAAGTGTCAGTATACTGATATAAACATTGAATTCCGGAAAAGGGCTGCCTAAAGGGGCTCCACTTCCGGACAGTTAAACGCCTTTAAAAACTCACCATTTTCAAAGAACAGTTACACATGTTCGTTTTGATGCATTTGCAATAGCGTGCGAGTGATGAAATTTCGCATAACAAGGTGGAACACAGTTTTCAGCAATTGTTTATCATTATTTCTTTACATATGGCATTCATTTTCAAAGGGAGACAACTGTTCCCGATTATTTTATGTACAAATGGCATTCATTTTCAAAGGGAAACAACTTTTTCCGATTATTTTAAGTAATATTTGAGAAAAAGTTGTCTCCCTTTGAAAATGAATGCCATTTGTAAAGAAAAAAGATAAACAATTGCTGAAAACTATGTTCCACATTGTTACGTGAAATTTCACCACTCGCACGCTATTGCAAATGCATCAAAGCAAACATGTGTAACAGTTCTTTGAAAATGGTGAGTTTTTAAAGGCGTTTAACTGTCCGGAAGTGGAGCCCCTTTAGGCAGCCCTTTTCCGGAATTCAATGTTTATATCAGTATACTGACACTTGTTTCGTAAAGTAATATACATGTTTTACATGCTGTTCAATTTTCATGTCAAATAACTCTTTCTTTCTATGATTTGGTGTTGTTTGATTTTTGTTTCTCAAGGCCTCCATCGAAACCTTAAGGGGTGGGAATTTCCCACAGCTATTTTTGTTTTAGATATATGTATTTATAAGTCAGTAGAGATTGTAATTGGACAATGGTTCTTTTGTCATTATTTGCGGTTACATTGGTTTTTTTATTGATATCAACATAAGTTAAGAAAACATCCGTTTAACATGCATACCTCTATTATGCGCTAGTTCTCTACCTTTCGTTTATATGGTAGTGAATAGATGATTTATAAAAAAAAAGAACAACCTTTTCAGTTTCCTGATTTTATTTCTTTGTATGTAAATCATGTAAATACAATCAGTCAATTACATAATGTAAAAATAATAGACATTTATACAGCAAACATACACTCAAACACATCATACATATATAAATATTGTATGCTTAATAACAGAAAAAAAGATATTGTACTTTTCACAGTGCAAATATAGAAATCTTGTCAAGTTAATAATATAGTATCAAATATTGGACTTTCCTATTTAAATATAGTAACAGTCCACGGTTCGTAACTCCTCATATCGGTAAACAAGCATACTAGAGGTACATTTTTACGCAAGTGCCAATTTGATTTATACATAATAAACTCTTAACAGAAATGTAAATAAAGACATTTCACAAGTTATACTTTCTTTAATATGACTATGGGATCCCATTTTAACAAAATATATATTGAATTTTGCATTTACGTAATTTGAATTGGTGTATTTATCATTTATTTATATGACATAGTTACAAAATTAATTCAGTATTGCTGCAACAAAAAACAGTTTACGTAGATAACCAATCAAGAAATGTTTTGATTAAGATCTATCATAATATTTTTATGTATAAACGGTTTGCCATTAGTCAAAGAGACGTCAAGGAGACAACAGCAAGATACAGGTAAGATTTAACAGACGATAATCTTTTTTTTTTTTTTCACTTAAATATAGATTTAATGTTTTGCTACGGATAATTGGCCTTACTCACTCGGCTATACGATTAACTAAATAGACGGGTAGTTTGTAGGATATTTTGTAAACGGGGTAAAGAGGTTTCAAAGTGTTATTCTATCTTTCATATTTGACAGGTAGCACGCGCCAGTGTCCTTTTATGGTTTAAACATTCAAAATAACAAGATTGGATATATTTTATGTCAATTTATTTACAAGATATTTACAAGACAAACAATACAATACACAAGCTATACAAAAGAGCTTCTGTTTAGTAATCAAAATATGTATATACAATATGTTTCGTTATTTTCTGCACACCACACTCGTTTTACATGTCTCTGTACATCGTGCGAAAGGTCAAACAAAAGTCCACAATCGTCGCAAGCATTCGTATTTTCAGCCATAATTTCAGTATTATTTCCTGGGATGTCTACAGTTTGAATTCCGACTGACAAATGATTTAAATCTGATTGTTGCTCGCCTTTTATACAATTTTGGCCTGGATCTGTCATCTGATTGATCAGTTCTGTCAGGCTTTCGTTGTTCGTAGATTTTGTGTCTTACCACATTAAATCATATTTCAGTCTGGCATGTTCCGGTGTAAATGGTTTTAGATCCACCAATAGAAAGCCAAAGTGCTGTTTAGTTGCTTTCTCAAACTTCTTTAAAAAGTATTCAGTTTTACCAGGGTACATCTGTCTCGCTAATGTGATCATATATTGTTTGTCGACTGGATTATTGAACATTACAAGATAATGACAGTTTCTTCTCTGTGTCGGATCCTTGCTGGCATATAGGTTTTGATTGATGGAAATCATCGACAAGGATCGGTGATGCGATCCCTCCGTGAATAAATCTGTGATTCTTTTGTCCTTTCCAGCCTCTGACATCATAACGTCCAGAATTAGCAAGTTATTTAACTTTGTGTCAAAATATTCGTTTTCGTTTATGTCGGATGGAATGCCTTGGTAGAATTTCACCTCGGGGTAAACTGTGCTTTGTATTTCCCCATACATTGGTTGCCATCTCTTGTACAGCCACACTATTCTTTGTACACCAGGCTTAATTCTGTAGATATGATTTTGCAGCAATTCCTTTACAAATGTTGTCTTTCCACACATGCTGAAAAGTTTCTGCATTACAAATGTTCGAGTGAATAGACTAGTATTAGCAAAATTACAGGGCAAAAAAAAAAAGGATATACATTAAGGTTATATTCTCACTGGTAAACTCTTTGGGAACGTAAATAAATGTTTATAAAATTCAGCAAACACTGAAAACAAAATATGTACATGTGGGACCAGAAATCATCATGGTAAAAGGATGCTGTAGAATAGTTGGTTTAATTTCCTGCGGTCCTCCCTGAAGCGCTCCGTGCGGAGCTCCTCCCGGCGCTCTCTGTGACACGTCTTGTGGAGCTCCTTGCGGATCTCCCTGTAAGGGAGCTCTCGGCGGTCCCAAATGCGCTCCTGGCGCTCCTTGCGGAGCTCCCTGTAAGGGAGCTCTCGGCGGTCCCAAATGCGACCCCGGCGCTCCCTGTGACCCTCCTTGAGGCGTTCCCGTTGCGCCCGTTCCCCTTTATTACGTACCAATCAAAATGAAATAAAATTTTGTTTCTTGATTGTATTGAATAATTCTTCTGATTATGGTTTAAATACTTATGCACTCATAACAAAATTTTCATTTGCCAGACTGAAATATGATTTAATGTGGTAAGACACAAAATCTACGAACAACGAAAGCCTGACAGAACTGATCAATCAGATGACAGATCCAGGCCAAAATTGTATAAAAGGCGAGCAACAATCAGATTTAAATCATTTGTCAGTCGGAATTCAAACTGTAGACATCCCAGGAAATAATACTGAAATTATGGCTGAAAATACGAATGCTTGCGACGATTGTGGACTTTTGTTTGACCTTTCGCACGATGTACAGAGACATGTAAAACGAGGGTGGTGTGCAGAAAATAACGATACTACGCAACCAAGGAAAAGAAAAATAGACGACAGCAGTGATGGTGAAATGGGAGATAACGTTGAAGAAAATCAGGCTTATCTATCCCTCTGGAAAAAAAGCTATAGACTGTAACGACGATAAATACGACAAATTGTATAATCAGTTTATACAGGACGGAGAAGACAAGGAATCTGCACAGGAAATGACAGAAGATCGTATCCAGCCATATAATGAACGCACATTCTTCACAAAATACGAGTATTTGTTGGATTCGTATATTCTGCCATTTCAAAACAGTACACTGCATCAAAAGATTTTACAAGACATACATTCATTAACACAGAAGCATGTAAGCACTGAATCGGCAATTAAGCGTGTGCTGCGAAAGTACAAGCCTGACTTTAAAGAACTATTCGAGACAGAATTGTCGGACGAGGAAAGTGATGAAGAAAGCGAAGAGGATGAGTCTGATACTGAATAAAATACTTAATGTATAAACATTTATTTCATTTACGTTGTGGACTGTATACAGGATGAATGATTTGCAAGACGAAGAAATTAAAGGAACATTTTATGAGAGTGAATTACAGAAAGTGGACTATGATCCAGACCAGGTATTTAAAATAGAACAAATTCTCAAAACTAGAGGCAAAGGACAGAATAAACAATACTTTGTGAAATGGAGATATTATCCGAAAAAGTTCAACAGCTGTGTGAAAGCTAATGACCTACAGTGATTTTTACATACATATGGTATATACATATTTTGATTACTAAACAGAAGCTCTTTTGTATAGCTTGTGTATTGTATTGTTTGTCTTGTAAATATCTTGTAAATAAATTGACATAAAATATATCCAATCTTGTTATTTTGAATGTTTAAACCATAAAAGGACACTGGCGCGTGCCACCTGTCAAATATGAAAGATAGAATAACACTTTGAAACCTCTTTACCCCTTTTACAAAATATCCTACAAACTTCCCGCCTATTTAGTTAATCGTATAGCCGAGTGAGTAAGGCCAATTATCCGTAGCAAAACATTAAACCTATATTTAAGTGAAAAAAAAAAAGATTATCGTCTGTTAAATCTTACCTGTATCTTGCTGTTGTCTCCTTGACGTCTCTTTGACTAATGGCAAACCGTTTATACATAATAATACTATGGCCCAACGATAACTTGATATTTACAAACATGACTATAAATAGATTAAGATGGAACATAGGGAATTCAGCATTTTTCTAGCATGTTACAATCTAAATATTTTTAGATTTTCTAGCAATTACAAATTAGCTCAGAGGTAAAGCATACTGTCCATGGTCAACAGATCTTTTGCCGTGTGGGTTCGAAACTCGGCACTGAGAATTAATTTTTATTTCACTTTTGCATAAAAAATAAGTTTCCTTCATGAGCTCTGTATGTCAAAACGACAGAGAGGTATCTAAAGCCGATATGGCAGATCAGAATACTTTATTATATATCAAAGATGATATTAATTAAATGCATGCACTTAAGCCATGCAAAAAATGAACATACTATTGCGTTATATAAAGCCATATATACAAATTCAAACCATTTAAGAAAGAAAAAAAAAAATGAAACAAATAAATGAAAAACGAATAGAAAAAAATCAAATCTGAACAAAAAACCTCATGAAGATTCGAACCCACAAAACGATTGGTTTATATCCAATTGTTGTCTGCAGTTTACCCAACTGAGCTATGTTGCCATATATACAAAGTGGATATTTAAAATGAAAGAAATACTAATATTTAATTGTCAAGTAATGGGTAACCATTATGAATTATTATTTCATCAGTTATCATGAAATAGACTCGTCCTTGCGTTTCGGCGGGAATCACGTTATCATTGGGGATTAGTATTATGATAGATCTTAATCAAAACATTTCTTGATTGGTTATCTACGTAAACTGTTTTTTGTTGCAGCAATACTGAATTAATTTTGTAACTATGTCATATAAATAAATGATAAATACACCAATTCAAATTATGTAAATGCAAAATTCAATATATATTTTGTAAAAATGGGATCCCATAGTCATATTAAAGAAAGTATAACTTGTGAAATGTCTTTATTTACATTTTTATTAAGAGTTTATTATGTATAAATCAAATTGGCACTTGCGTAAAAATGTACCTCTAGTATGCTTGTTTACCGATATGAGGAGTTACGAACCGTGGACTGTTACTATATTTAAATAGGAAAGTCCAATATTTGATATTGTCCGTAAGTATTGATCTGGCACTCATGAATATTCCGTATGTTTCCGTAAATTAATTTTCGGTGTACGAACCCAAACAATGATATAGCTATTGAAAAGCCAATTATATACCATCACGTATCATGTGCAGATATAGCTGTGCGAACAAAGCGTTTTGCCATTAATCTCAGGGTTGAGTGTTCGAGTCCTCTGTCTGACCAAATTGTTTGTTTTTTTATGATTTTATCTGTAAAAGACGGAAACTTGTCACACTTATGTTTTATCAACGAAATGCTCTACTATCGATTACCATTCTTCTACGTACATAAAACCGTTCTACAAAATGTCGTTTAAAATCTTCAGGACCGGACAAGCATTCATTCATTCAACGGACATTTCAAAGAACTATTGTTAGCGATACAAAATGCAATGTTTCATAAAAAATATATAATCATAGATACAAATACAAACACAAGGAATTATATTTTAAAAATGGTTAGAAAAGAATTCGAACCCATGGTAACGTGTTTTCAAGTCGGAGAGCCTACCACTACACCACTGTGCCGTTGGTTCTCTAAATTGATTATTTTGATAAATCTAGATATTTTCAGGATACGAATATCACGTGAAATAACGAAAACGCCCGAAAATATTGGCGAAGATTAATGAGTGCCAGGTCAATACTTACGGACAATACTATATTATTAACTTGACAATACTATATGATTAACTTATGTTGATATCAATAAAAAAAAACAATGTAACCGCAAATAATGACAAAAGAACCATTGTCCAATTACAATCTCTACTGACTTATAAATACATATATCTAAAACAAAAATAGCTGTGGGAAATTCCCACCCCTTAATATAAACTAGCATTGCACAACAATAATAAGCGGGCGGATCTCGATACGCTTGAATGATTCCGATTTTTCCCTCAAAAATGTGGTCCAGACCCCCCCCCCCCCCCCCCCCCCCCCCCCCTGACTACTCCTTCATATCGGAGGCAAGAGATTCTTATAAGTCAAATGACCCCTTTTCTTTAAGACAAACTTCAACACTTCTGTATTTATCTTTATAGCAAGATTATCACGCAATAGATATCATTTCATTATTATTACTTCACCTTACAACAACTCTATCTTCTTTTACTAACCCTTTTTCGTCTTTATCTTTTTTAACAATAAATACTGAACTCACAATCTTTGTACAATTGTTTTCAGATAACATAATGACAACATATGTCTACAAGTTAATTGTCTGCGAAGGAGAATTCTATAAGACTTGTCTAGACAGACACAGTTTGCATAAAAGGTTAAAACTCTTTTTATAATGTTTAAGAATATGTATAGATCTAAAACTTGACGGTAACCTGTTCCACATCTGACAGCCATTATAAACTAAAAATTTCTTCCCAAAACCCTTAACCTTAGGTACTTGTATAGAGAAACTGTTACTATCCCTAAAACGAGCTGAATGAATGTGAACATTACTTGTTTATAAAGTGCTCATGTAAATAGCTGGGCACAGTATTATACTGTATCTTATGAACATGACCAAGGATAAGCAGATCAACCCTTTATGAAAAGGTGACCATCCAACTCTAAATGGACCCTCCAAATATTAGTACGAGGACAGAAATTATGTATAAATCCTAATCTTACCATTTTATTCTGGGTTGACTGAAGTCTATTTTTCAGGTTTTTACTCAACCCTAAATACCAGGAGACACAGTCATAGTCAAAGTGACACTAAATTAATGAAGAAACAATGTGTTGTCCAGTAAAGCTATTTAAAAACTCACTTTTTCTGAATAAGAACTTTAGCTTCGCATTGGCCTAATAACCTGATTGGCTACGGACACGCCAGATAAGCTTTGATCAAACTCAACACATAGGAATTTAGCGACAAACTCAGCAATAAAAGGAACAGAGTCCTTCTTCGAAATGTTATGCGATGTTTTAATACCACCTCTGTTTGTTACCAATTATTTATACCGCGTGTAAGTAATCCCCATTTCACTATTCCAAACAGATTCGTTATTTACAAGCAGCACCTGCGCAAATTTTTACACTATGAAAATTTAGGTTAGACTACTATTGATTTTTCCATAGGCGTACATTGCAAGAAATGACTCTGTAGGACCCACTCAAAACTTTCATGAGTGCCATTTCCCCTGTCAAACAGACTTCCAGATACAAAAATATCATTTTTATATGGGCATGCCTGATCCATTTATTTTTTTTTCTACTTCCATTCAACGACAACCACCATCAAATGAGTCCAAATAATAGGATGTTTCGGGCATTTTGACTGTCACTTCCTGTCACTTATTCCGTTTAGAGGGATGGCAACTATTGACATCAGGGCCCAGTTGTTCGAAACTTTAACAGACTGTTAAACTAATCGCCTGTTAAATTTTGATTCAAAATACTAGCCTTGGTGGGAAACACTAGTACGATGTTTTAATTTTACTGTAAAGACACTTTAGTGGTCATTATCCTTCAGTCATACATTTGCTTTTCTAAGTTTCCTAAAATTGTGAAATATTACTGTAAAAGTTAATCAACTGTTAGCTTAATCAACTGTTAAAGTTTTGAACAACTGGGCCCTGATCATAAAATAAGTCATCTCGATAAGCCAAATGAGTAAGGCAACCCTCTTAAATATATAGCCAGGCAGCTATAAAATACTTCAGATTGAACAAAAAGCATTACATTTCAATATTTTACAGATTCAAGAAAACACATTTTAACTAATTAGCTGATGTTACATTGAATGTAACCAATCCATAAGCGGCTTTCAATAACAACATGTGACCAAGAGCTTATAAAAGGTGCAAGTTAACTTCCACCGCTCTCAGATACCCCCTTCGGTAATTTTCCTCTCAATAACAATTGTTTTGCGCTCACGATTCTTAAAGGGTAAGAAAAGCTGACAATGAGTTAATAATAATAATAATAATAATAATAATAATGATAATAATAATAATAAAATTAAATATATTATTATATTATTTTTCATATGTTTCTTGAGTGTAAAACATGATACCTGTAATATCTTTCATTATAGCTGGAAAAAGTAGGGACATTATTTTACAGAAAAAAGTAAATATTGATGCAGTTCAAATGTGTATCCGCCATTTTTATTTAATGTTGCAATGAAAACAAAATAGCCACCAAATTGACCAATGTGAATGCTCATAACCTTTTCATTTTTAGTCCGATTTTGAAAATTCTCTCACTTCCTGAACTGACTTAAGAAATCCCAGCTGACAAAATTAAAGTAAGAACAACGATGCCTTCCCTTTAAATGGTCATACACTTTTCCTGATAAATATGTCTCAAAAACAAGGGAATTGCAAAGACTACACCGAAAGTGAAAAATATTCGTCACACGATTTTCAAAGACTGGGTGACAGGATAGTCCGGTAAGCAGATAAGACGCAGACGAAACTAGAATCTACCTTAGAGGTCAGATGAAAACAATTAAATAAAAAAGAACATTTACTCACAAGTTAATTCCAAAATTCTCCTGGACTCATTTCACACATGTCTGTTCCTTTGCTTTGGTTACTTACAGGAAAACTTAAGGAGACAAATGGAGGTAAAGCGTTGTCACATTCGTTTAGTTCACTCGTGTATATGTATATTTCTTTTAACGTTCTGTCATATAAAAATACGCTTTGCCTTCGACTATACACGCAACACTTATTGTTAATCCCACATACAGCTGTCTGGTTCAACACATTATTTAGCTTAAAATGAGCAGAATAACCGTAAACCAGTCCTATGTTTTAAGACCACTCTTTCTCTTAGGTGCAGGAAGATGAGTGTATTTACTTCCCCTGTCAGTCCTTTCACTTATCTCCACTGCCAAATGTGTTACCAATCAACAAATCCATATTTTCAGACGTAGAATAAATTTCTTTGCAAAAGATTACAATATATATATATTTTATTTGTTTTTCATTCTATAGAGGGTAGTATGCTGGTATATTCATTTAAAAATAAAATACAGGTTTCCCGTTTCTATTTTGGTATTTTTTGCAATTTCTATATATAGTATCGTATTGGTTTTACCATTTCTAATTATACGGGCTTTAATAAGGCGGTTCCCCAGGTCGATGTGTAGATTACCATTGTTCAAAGTGTATTAAACAAAAGCTGTAAAGCAGATCCCTCGGAAGCACCGAGAACAACGCAGACAGTGAAAATTGCAGACTCAGTTTGATTGTGTCTGTTCATGACGAATACACAGCTACTAAACACTAGCGCCACCACCAAAAAGTGGTGACAAGGAAAAGAGCTATCGACATTGCCGTGGTGCAGCTATCACCAGTTTCAAACTGTAAATGTTTACATTCTGTCTAATATTTTGAAATTCGGAGAATGTAGTGCCACTTGTGGTGTAACAAGGTCTAAGGGTTCACGCCACTAAATCTACAGCAACAACAACTGTTCACTGTAACAACTACTATTTAATATTGCACTAAGTTCTGAGTTAATAATAGATGAATGTCATTCTTTACAATTCTCTAACATAAACTCTATTATTTCAATAATCTCTAACTTTAACAATAATATTTCATCATTAATTGCCTCGGTCCTAAACTAACTTATATCGTATGGAGTATCAGCATACGTAACTAACATTCGGATGAGCAAGTTTGATACTGAAGTTTTTTCTCAAAACTTACGCTTATGAAAGAAATGATTCGTAACATGAGCCATGCTGCGTGATCAAAAGACCGGGTGTTTATAATTACCCTGTCATTTATCCAGCTAGCCAGTTATCAAAATTATTAGTAATTTTGAAAAATGCATTGCTGGACAATGCATTAATTGGGCGATATAATGTAACCTGTCGGTTATTGCACATGACTAATGCTGAAGCTAAGTGTAAAAAGGAATGCGAAACATTTTCTCCAAGTAAATGACTTAGTCTTGACCGAAAAGCTTTCTGAAAATAATGCATAAATATTATTTGGTATAATGAATTCTTAAAGTCATTATACCACACATGTAAGAATACTTTTACTACAGGATGACTGTAATTCCATTAAAATATTATAAAAAAAGATTGTGGTGTAAAGAGCTTTTCTCCTGTACAATTGTACATTTTGATATCTATTTGTATTCGAGCATAGACACACTACAAGAACATTATCGCACATGCAAATGGCCTAAATATGTATGATACTTACACAGGCAAACATTATCAGTAAAGAAATATCCCTTAAAACAAATATGTCAGTATTTTTGGTGGCGCTATCGCATCAGTGATGGCGCTATACAGTAGTGGTGGCGCTGTGGCTATGGTATGCGTTTTCTGTTCAACTGCGGCTACAAACTTACACGTCTACCTTGTTTAAGATATGAACAGATTGAATAGTTTTATCTCTCATATAACCAACAGATTTCCAATAAAACACACACACACACACACACACACACACACACACGCACACACACAGACACAGAAAAGACCATTGTATCGTTATACATATCTAACCGGCTAGATTCTATCTGCATTTAATAATTTTATTACATCTAGAAACAACATGTATGTATACATGTAACATCATCATGTGGAATTTCCCTTGCCGCTACTCTGAAGATAGAAACTCAGTATTTACAATTTCTTTTTCAAATATTTCCAGAACATCTATTGATACTTCTGAAACGATTTTCTTTGTTAAAAAGAAATGATTCAACCAATCGACTTATCTGTTTGATTAATGACAGAGTCTTCACGTATACCAAATTAATACAATTAAATGTCAAATTCCTCCACTTCGCTAATATTTTCGAGTACTTCTCCATATTCATTGTCATGCTTAGAATCGTCTCATATCATAAAGTATTTCTTGTCTTAAATGTGACTGACTTGTCAAAAGTGTTGTTTTATTTGGAATGTGATTTCATTTTTATAACATATTTTTGATAGGTGAACAAATTAAGCCCTATTTGACTGACGGTATTTTGGAGGAGTATATGTTCTTGTTGTATAACTTGCCTTCATTGAGATAACTGTGTTGATTTGAATTAATCTCTTAGCAGAAAAAGGCTTGACAAGATATTGTTCGTTTTTAAGTTCTTAAGAGAGGTCCACTTTTCCCTTTTCGCGTGAGACTTCCCATCTGCAACTGATAAACAGTGCCTGCATGATACTTGATTATATAAAAGTTTTATAATGTGGTGAAAAGATTAGTCGTTCAATCATTATTTACACACATGCTTCTCTTAATTCTAAAATAATTTTAAGACATTAAATCTAAAAAGGTAAATGACAATCCCTGTAATCATACCTTATTTCTCATCCCTGTAATCATACCTTATTTCTCATGAATAAAACTACTTATTTGTAGTCAGAGACGTTCTAACGCTAACCGTCCACCACCGCGCCACTACTACTGTATAGTGCCATCACTGATGCGAAAGCGCCACCGTTTTTAAAAATGATGGTGTGTTTCTTTTACGGGAGATTTCATTAATACTAATGTATGTCTGTGTGAGAATCATACATATTTATACCACTTACAGGCGCGATAATGTTCATATAGTGTTTCTATGCATCGAAACTTCGTTGGGCTGCATACAGATGTCAAAATGTACAAACGTCGGAATCAGGAGAAAAGCTCTTGACACCACAATTTGCATAATATCTTAACGAAATTACAGTCAACCTTTAGTAAAAATGTTCTTACGCGGAATAACATTCGCTGATTTTTGAGTCATATCAACGAAATTGTAACGTAAAATATATATTTTACTAACCTGTTTACATTCTGAAACCGGTGATAGCTGCACCACGGAAATGTCGATAGCTCTTTTCCTTATCACCGCCTTTCGGTGGTAGTAGCCGTGAAGTATTGGAAAATGCAACACTGCCCATGCCCTCTAGCACCGGCTTAAGCAGTATTCAATCTTCAAATTTAAATGAATTGAAATCAATAATCCCGAAGGACCAGAAAATATAACCACACAGAGATGAAGTCTGGGCGGCTTTTAACGGACGCCACACAACACTTAAAACCCGCTGTTGTGAAGTAAATAAAATCTGGAATGTAGATCCTTCGGAAGCACTGAGAACAAGGCAAACAGTGAAAATTGCAGACTCGGTTTGATGGAGTCTGATCATGAGCAGTAACGGAAAATGCAACACTGCCCACGCCCCCTAGCACCGGCTTAAGCAGTATTCAATCTTCAAATCTAAATGAGTTGAAATCAATGATCCCGAAGGACCAGAAAATATAACAACACTGAGATGAAGTCTGGGCGACTTTTAACGGACGCAACACAGCATTAACACCCGTTGTTGTGAAGAAGTAAGTAAAATCCAGAAAGTAAATTCCTCGAAAGCGCCGAGAACAAGGCAAACAGTGAAACTTGCAGACTCGATTTGATTGAGTCTGTTCATGAGCAGTAATGGAAAATGCAACAATGTCCATGCCCCCTAGCACCAAGATTTAGCTTACCAAAGTTTCCTTCTAGCGCATATAAAATATTCTTTTAGGGGATATTGTTTTAGCATAATGTTACAAATGTTTAATAATGCAATGAGAAAAAAATGTTCTGTCATTTTTAGTGCAAACTTTATCATAACCCGAAGTTGTATTGTTTAATATAAGCATATGCAGTATATATTATGCTATTTGGAAGCATTTGTCTTGCAGTCTGTATTTCACTTCTTGATATTTTCACCATGCGACTACACCAGCGAGTACCTGCACACTTAACACAGAGAGTTCATGATTCAAATGCACAATTACCAAACATTATTTCAAAAAGAAATTCTACCTTACATGTATTTTCTATAACTGAAAGTGAAACTGCTGACATCATATCTTCATTATTAACAAATAAAGCTATAGGTCCTGATCAAATAAGTCATAGGTTACTTATAGAAACACGTCTAACAGTTGTAAAATAGAAAAAGTGTAAAAGTTGTAAAATAAAAAAAAACTCTTTGTGTCATATTTAACAGATCTGTTCATGATGGCTTTTATCCTAGTGTCTGGAAATATGCTAACGTAATGCCCCTTTTCAAAAAAAGGAATAAAAAATAATCCCTCGAACTACAGACCTATTTCCGTAATAAATTATGTTGGAAAAGTAATGGAAAGAGTAATTTTCAAACATATATATAACCATTTACACTCCAATAATTTGATCTATTCTCTAAATTCTGGCTTCTTACATGGTCATTCAACTGTCCTTCAGCTAGTAGATATGTATCACCAAATATGTGAATCTTTTGACGAAAATCAACTTTCATTGTTTTCTGTGATATATCTAAAACACTTGATAGAGTTTGGCACCGCGGTCTTCTTTTTAAACTTAAGCAATACGGCCTAGAATATACACTACTACGCTGGATAAAGAGTTATCTTTTGAATCGCGAACAGTCCGTCTTTGTTGATAGTGAAACCTCGAGGGTACTCCCACTAGATGCTGGCGTTCCACAGGGCTCGGTCCTTAGACCTCTTCTTTTTTAATCTATGTTAATGACATAGCTGAAAATCTTTTAGGCAATACCGATTTGTTTAAAGATGACATCTCCTTAGCTGTAACTTCTTATGATATGAATTTTATAGAATCTGTATTAAACAGTGATCTAACCACAATTAGCCAGTGATCAAAACAGTGGTTAATTGATTTTAATCCTAACAAAACTGACGTAATGTCTTTTTCTAATTCACAAGTAAAGCCATCTCTTTATTTTAACGATAATTTACTAGATTATGTTGATTGTTATAAATATTTTGGTTTAACGTTACAGTCCGATTTTAAATGGCACGAGCATATCAGCAAATAGAAAAGTCTGCATCGAAAGTTTTGAGTTTTTTGAGAGCACTAAAATTCAAGTTAAGACGATCTACTCTATATCAAATTTTTATTTCATATATGAGATCTATATTAGAATATGCATCTATTGTACGGGATGGATGTACTGTACAACAAAAACAATCCTTAGAAAAACTACAATGAGAAGCAGAGCGTATACATGTAGTTACAGAATTAACAAGGTCTGTCTCAATACAAAATCTAGTTCAAGAAATAGGATGGGTCTCCTTAGAGGACAGACGAAATATTCAAAAGCTTACTACAGTTTAAAGCTAGAAATAGTCTACTCCCTGAATTCAAGGCAGATATTTTTCCTCCTCTTGTAGCAGAGATATCTAATTGCCCTTTTAGAAACAACGATAACTATGTAACAATAGCTCGAAGAACTCAGATTTATAGTAACTCATAATACCGTCATCTACCGATCTATGGAATTCATTTGATATAGATATAAGAAATTCTGAATCCCTTAATACATCTGAATCAAGGTTAAGCACCAAAAATCCCCAAACACTTTTTGAATAGTAAAAGACTGCCCTAAAATTACACGCAAGGTTAAGAAATCGATGTAGTAATCTGATTAACGATTTATACAGAAAGGAACCATTTAATCTTGAGATAATACCAGTTGTAATTGTGAGTACCCAACTGAGAATGCTGAACATTATTTCTTTCAGTGTATCAAATTTACAGAACAAAGAATCGAACTATTACATAAAACAAGAACTTTTCATCCTCCATATGACACACTACTGTTATTCGGATCTGACATATACTCGGACGAAAGCAATTCACTAATTACTTTGGCGGTACATAAATTCTAATCGTTTTCAATGAGAATAGCGACAACTTGTTATTTTTAACAGTACCTTACATTTTATTTTAATTATTAATCAAACCTCAATTTATCTAAAACGAATACAGTTGCTCCTGTCCTTAAGCTTTCCTAGCTTCCGGGAAACAGATCAATTAGAAAAAAATAGCAGCATTAACATTATATCTAACATTAAACTAGATGTATTTATCATTCTTTTTTCTTCAGTTTCAGTCACACTTTGGTCTTTTTTTTTCAATCTTGTTTGTAATACATGTTATAATTGTTTATTTCATAAAAGTAATTAATATTTTATATAATAGTTAATTTTCAAGGGAAGGGCCGTTTACTAATGTTGGCAGAACTTGTGGCCCGACCCTATTGTTATATTTCAATTGATTGTTAATGTCTACATGTGCTGTAATTATAAAAATACATGTATCATATACAATAAAATATGTTCAAACTAAACTTACCATGTATTTCAAGAAGAATAACTCATATTGTACTTTCGTGTACATGAATATTTTCCTATAAGAATAACACAGTTCATCACTTACAATATGTTTTATCTCACTTTTGAGCAAAGAAATGTGACGTGCCGTTTTAAATTTACCCTATCCTATCAATGACTAGCTCTGATTTCTACATTTTACATGTTGGATTTATACAATTTATTTGTTGCTACAAACGAACTATTTCATGAAACCAGTACTTTTCATCCTTTAAATGACACACGTCTGTTCAATAAATACGCGGAAATGTGCTCTCATTTCTTCATGTATCATCAAAAATAAATTAAACTGCTACATAATATAGATTAGGGAATACTGGGTTGATATGACAAAGTTTTGTTTTCTTTGGATAAATAGTAACTACTAGTCCCAATATCAACTTCATGTGACGTCATCCGGCCCAATTGTGTCTCCTTTTCTATACTACATGCGCCAAAACATTACTTGCCACTGGTGTATTTTTCAAGCTACCTTTTCTTTAATTGGGTAAATATAAATATGAAGTGTAAGCGCTACGCCAATAACGTCAAACTATAAATGTGACATCATTCAATTGTTTGACAGGCATATTGTGTTGGCCATCGCTTGAAAGTCAGTGTTTAATTAACGGAGTCATGAGATTACACTTTGTGTTTTGAATCGAAAATCAAGAAAAGAGACAAATGCTCTACTGCTTAAAGGTTTAATGAACAATGCCCTGAAGAAAAAAAAGATATTAGTGGAACGAGACCTTTAAAAGTGGTCAGGAGAATATCGCTGACGACTCGTGGTACATGAAAAATGACGTTCAGTTACGTTTAATCAGTTAAAGAGCTTCTTGATACGGCATCACAGTTCAGTGTCCCATTTCATAAATACGACAGGAATATCACATGAACAATACTTATTTATTGGTAGGAAGGTGTAGAAATACATTTAATCGCGATAAACATTGTACCAAATAGGACCAGAAATAAAGAAATGGGAGCACATTTCCGCATATTTATTGAACAGCCCTCGTAATATTCGTTAACTGGCAACTATCAGTTTTAATAGTATGTTCAAGCTTAGTAGAAATGATCATGCTTAGTGAAAATTATACGTGGACTTTTAAACATTGATATGTTTAGGTCATTGAATTCGTTCATATTATAAATATAGCGATTCACTAATCATCCTCGGCGAACATTTGCTTTATTTGTAAATGTCTAATTTTTAAGTACACCATCCTCATTTACAACGTTTCCGCTATCTTCACACATCACATCGTTTTATTTCTGAAATTCTGTTTACTAAAATGTACTATACTTTAGTCTACAAATACTTGGTAACAACAGTCCAATTATTAGAATCATTTTTCCGATACTGTCCAACACTCAAGAATTTCCATAGGAACGACTGCAATATTTTGTAGGTATACACATTTTTATCACCCGGATATGCCACTAAATGATCTTAACATCTGAACAGTAGAAACAAACAGTGTCGGAAACAGGATTTCTGAAAAAGAATGAAAACAGTGTAAATCAACATCAAAGCAACAATAAACACCAGCTTCAACGCTAATACATAACAACCATTTTATATTCGTTGTGTGATAAAACAAAAAGAACTGTATGAGTTGAAAGTTAGTTTTGCAGAGATGAGATTTACAACATAAACCAGCTTTTAAAGACAGAACATTTTTTTACAAGAATATTAAGTAAGTAAAACGCAAATGTTTTTAAGAAATAACAAACTAGCTCTCAACTTGAGTGTCTAAACTGTAACCAAAACAGATATATAAACTGCAAAACCCTCCACAGCTAGCCTGTAACAATGCGAAAATCGAAAATCTCAAGTGAAGTTGTATGAATGAGGGAAACTAGCGATGTTCTCTCAATTCGTTTTTTTTTTCAAATCTGTCAAACCAGAACATGTATGTGCATTGGTGACATAAAGCTATTATTCAGACCCAGAGAAATATTCTCCTTGCCATTGTTCTTGATATTGAAAGCAACCCAAGCCCAGTCCAGTCTGATCAATACGGTGAGGGAACTACACAGACTTCTCGTGAGGAAATTGTCAAAACTCTGTCAACTAGATCTGTAAAGGTTTCCAATGCGATATATGTGATGTCTGGTTTCACGCCGACTGCCAGAACACTGATGACTCCATATATGACCGACTCGAAAATTTGGGGTCTGAAAATGCACTATAAACATAATCTTGAATTCAATTTTAAGCTGACACATTCTTGAAACACCGAATCCCTTTGAAAGCCTTAATCAATCAAACTCCAGTGATTTTTTTCTTTTTTTCATGTTTCACTAAATAACAAAAGTCAAAAACCCATTTTAGCAATTAAAATTGAATATTAAATTATAAGATCCATCAAAGTTGTGGTCATCAACTGCAGAGTAGATGTTGACAGGAAAACTAAATTTATTAACTTAGCTTCCTTAACCATGCCTGACATCATAATAGAAACCGAATCTTAGCTATTATAGTAAAACCTAAACATTACATAAATGAAATTTTTTACTAAGATCTATGTTACTCAATATTTAGAAAGGATCGTGTCACAAAGGCAGATGGTGGAGTTTTCAAATAGAGATTGCATTATTGTCCAAGAAATGCCGACCATCAAAACAACTGTAAAGATTTTTGGATTAAGGTAGACTTGGTAGGCAGCAATATATTAATAAGAGGTACATACTGCAAGCCCCATAGCTTAGTAGAATTTGCTCAATCCCTTACTAAAGTAAAAAAACGGGTTTCAAGTGTCTTGATAAGTGGGGATATGAATCTACTTAAGATGTACTGGGATACTATGAGTACATCCCCTGACTGTAAACATCCTAGTATAATAAGAAACATGCAAAACTATATTTAAAATTTCGTACGTTAAATCGTGCCTTAAAAGAGATACTAATATCGCGAAATAGTCTACAACTTTAGAAATTTAAAATCTTTTAACGTCAAGTTTTGTAACTTTAAGCTAGCCTAAAAATATTGTATAATTTACCGTTATTTTTCTAATGTTTAGAGAGCCTCGATTTTGTATCATTTAGCGTTGGTTGTATCATTTAGTGGCGTCAACGTCCGACTCATTTGTATCATTTAGCGAAGTTGTATAACTTAGCATTACCACACCCCTCCAGAACGACTGTTTTTGTATTTGCCAAGATGCAATTTGTCATGATTTTAAAGAATATTTGCCATGACAAAGTTTTGCCATGGACTTGCCATGGCAAAATTAAAAACAAAAGGATGAGAAAAAGATATAAACGTTATAATTATACCTGTACATATATCCATAAATGAAGAAAACATGTTGTTTTTTTCTTCAGAAAATGAGAAAACAAAATGCCAAAATTTGGCAAAATGATAAAAATTCTTGCATAGGCAAAATGCCGATTTGCCAAAAACGTTTTTGTAGTGCTGGTTTTTGCCATGGCAAATGCAATCTTTCCATACAGATTAAAAGAAAAACAAGTACTAATATGAAATAAATTCATACTAACTTTGAAGCAGGTTTGTGTATACAACAATTTAAAAACAGTTTTCATTTTTATGAAGCGCGTATACATATAGGCTGAATTTGCACAAAGAAAAACGGCGACTATACTATAGAGAATATGCTATAGAGAATTCGTTGAGATCCTACACATGAATGGAAAACCTACTTACCAGAGAAAATAATATTCTAAATCCCAGTTTGGTCAATCAGGTTAACATCTAACCTGGCATCAGCGACCATAATATTGTTGAGGTAAACACATCCGCCATAATTCGTTACCAAAAGCCAAAAAAACTCTTACTATACAAAGCCGCAAACTGGGAAGGATTTAAAGAGTCAATTGACAAGTATCATCAAGAAATGTTTAAGGAGGACAAATTTTATCCTACCAATAAAAGATCTATGGGAGATTTTCTCATCCATTCTAAACAACCTATCAGAAGAATTTATTCTGTCAAAAATGTTTTCCATTAGAAACCACCTTCCCTGGGTAAAACAAAGACTAAAGAAGAAAATTAGAAGGCGTGATAGGGCTGTGGGAACGCTAAATGATACAACTTCGCTAAATGATACAACTGACGTTAAATGATACAAAACTGACGCTAAATGATACAACCAACAATAAATCATACAAAATCGAGGCTCGCTAAAAGATACAAAACTAACGCTAAATGATACAACATTTTTAGGCTCGCTAAAATATACAAACCGTTGACGCTAAAAGACACAAAACTTCTATAGGGATACATAGGGAATTTCTACATTTGTTGACGTTTCCACGAAATTATTATCTCATTTTATGCACGACCTGTCAAACGGAAATTTAGATATAGTTTTGTATGTTTCCTGTGGAATAAACATATACATCATCCCAATTGTATTTTCCTGGAGTGCGCGCCAGTATCATCCGTGCATTCATTTTAGTCTTAAAACTTGTCACATAAACTAGTGAAAATTGAAAGGAAGTTGATGACACAGGGATATAAGCCGGTGTATTGAAGTATTTCGACCCCCATAGAATAACGACCCCCGGTCATTATTCTATAGAAAATGTGACTCCTTTCCTGTAAAATATTGACTTCCCTTATAAAAAACTGACTCCCTTTGAAAACTCTATAGAATAACGACCCCCCGGTCATTATTCTATAGAAAAACTGACCCCTCCAAGTAAAACACTGACTCACTAACGGTGACTCCCTTCGAATCTCATAGAATAACGACCATCGTTATTATTCTATAGAAAAAGTGACTCCTTCCATGTAAAATACTCACTGCCGAA
The DNA here is from genome assembly GCF_021730395.1 of Mercenaria mercenaria. Taxonomy (NCBI): domain Eukaryota; kingdom Metazoa; phylum Mollusca; class Bivalvia; order Venerida; family Veneridae; genus Mercenaria; species Mercenaria mercenaria. The sequence goes on along the minus strand of NW_026461084.1, from coordinate 8,178 downwards.
ATTACTACATTCGAACTCTCATACAATATCGATTCCCGGACATTATTCTATTTAAAAAAGTTACGCTTTCCGTGTAAAACACCGGCTCCTAAAAAGACTTTCGACGATAATATCTATTAAAATGTGATCCCGAACAAATCTAACGGACAATTTTACTAGATCTACAACTCTAATACCCTCCATTGCCAATAGTTAACATTTTGATTGTACTACTACTACTGGTGCCTCTACTTCTATTGCTATTACTACATGTACTTCTTCTTCTACTACTACTACTACTACTTCTACTACTACTACAACAACTACTACCACTGATACTACTGTACCTGCTTCCACTAATAGGTCTTGTACATCTACCTCTTCTTCTCCTGCTGCTGTTGTTGCTGTCACTTATTCCTCTGCTGCTGCTGCTGCTACTGCAACTGCCACTGCCACAACTACTACTACTACTACTACTACTACTACTACTACTTTCTATTGTTGCCGCTACCGTACTTTACTGCCACTGCTAAGTATTGCAGCTTCTATTAATACTAAGTTCTATGCTAGCAGTTTCTTGTGCAGTTTTCTTCTGAAGAATTACTTCAAACCGAAGTTTGCAGGGATTATTGACACTGGTGTGTTTTGTGAACGTATTGTGAATTGTTATTTTCCTGAAAAAAAATGTATACACCAAGATACAGCGTCTAGAAATAGAATCCCTTTTCCCGTTGCGGAATGCTCCGATTTCTGTGTCAAGTGATGGTATCTGGGGCTAATGGTCAAACGGAAGGACGGACGGACCGACAAGGGCAAATCTATATGCTCCCCTCCCCCGAGTGGGGGCATAAAATGCAGCAATTAGGCCTTAGATACATAAGTTATCACTAAATTTTACCAAATGACCCGGGGTCGTTTTTTTACGGGAGTCAATATTCTTCGTGAGGTTCAGTTTACTTCACGTGGGGGAGTCATAGTACTATGATCTGGAGGTCATAATACTATGACCGGGGGTCACTTTTTCTATAGAATAATGACCGGGGGGTCATTATTCTATGGGGGTCGAAATACTTCATTACACCGGCAATACAGGTCTCATATATATATATATATATATATATATATATATATATATATATATATATATATATATATATATATATATATATATATATATATAATAGAAAATATTAAAAGTTACTCCTGGACAAGTATATAAATAAAAAAGAAAAACATCCAATGGGTTTCCTCTATCTGTATTTCTGTCTACCTACCAGTTTCATATCATATGATTATGATTGGATGTTTTTCTTTTTATTTATATATATATATATATATATATATATATATATATATATATATATATATATATATATATATAATATCATATTTCGTCTCTGCTTTGCGTGAGCGCACATTTCAAAATACACGTGCACTTATATAGAGGATGTCATATTGAATTTATTAAACGAGTTGAATCAAATAATAACATGCGAGGCTCTGTCGAGCATTTTATCAATTTTATTCAACAAGTTTAATAAATTCAGCGTGGGAAGACACAAACGTAATATACTTTTTATCACATGTAACCTTTTTTTTCTGCTGAAACATCAAAATTTCTTCTTTCTTTCGCCTATTATAGACCAAGTGGTGGCTTTATTTCATTCCCATGACATCAAACATGTGATAGAAATATATGTGCAAATGTAAATATGTAGGTGCATGCTTATATTGACGTACACGTGTGTATAAATTTACTCGTGCATGTCCATATATGCGTGCTAGTGTATATATACGTGTACCTATAATTGCAAGTGTACGTATAAGTAAACGCTTGCATGTAAATTTCTAAATATACAAAACATCAAGAATCAAGCGTGCACGCGTAAAGTTATACGCGTACAATGGTAAATATATTGGTGCACGCGTATATATAATATACCCAGAATTACACATGCACGCGTTAAATTACACGTGTACGTATATATGTACGCGTACACTTTTAAATGTATAAGTACAGGCGTATATGTAAGTGCAGCTAGAATGTGCGTGCACGCTAAATATATACGTTCGCGTGTATGTTTTTAAACGCACGCTTTTAAATATGTGGGTGTTTACGCGTGTATGTATAAAATATACACGCGAACGTATATATTTACACGTGTACGCAGGTTTTTATACGTTCACGTATAATATGAAAAATGTGCATTTTAAACATCGACCCAGAATGTCATTTTTCTCCGACTTTTTCCTGACTTTTCTAAAATTTCATTTTTCACTGACCATTATCAAGATATCCCTGCTAATTCACTGATTTTGAAAAAAAACAGCATTTTCGTCTGACTTTTCAAGGTAAGTGACAAGCCTGTAGCAGGCTATTGTTGGCTCTGGAAATATATCATCTGTGAGTTTGTCAGACAAGCTGACACAAATTGAGGGCTATGACTCCAGGGAAAATAATTTAACCATAACATTTAAACTATATACATAACTAGGCTTGGAAGGCCGGTGTGCCATGCCAATTTCCAAATGCTAAAATGCCATGCGCAGGAGATGAGATGTCGTGCACAGGAGATAAGATGTCGTACGCTCGATATAAGGTGTCGTACACTCCAGAAAAGATGTCGTGCGTTCGAGATAAGATGTAGAGCGCTCGAGATAAGATGCCGTGCGCTCGGGATAAGATTCATGCGCACGAGATGAGATGTCGGGTAAGTGTCAATTCAGCCATGTCATTTCCACGTCAATTAAATTGTAGCGTTCCACAAGGGAGCTGCTTAGGACCGTGGCTATATTTGACATATGCGGGGACACTGTTTGATGTTATTCCGCCGTCGATTTCAGTTTACGGCTTTGCGGATGACCACACTGCTAATAAACGCTTTAAACCATCATCTCCAACAGTAGAATCCCAGGCAATACGAGAACTTGAACAATGTGCTAAAACAATCAACAACTGGATGAATGAAAATAAGCTTAAAATGAACACTTCCAAAACCGAGTTCATCATGTTTGGTAGTAGGCAACAGCTCTCTAAGTGTTCAACTGACAATGTATGCATTGTAGGTGATGAAATGAAATCAGTGAGCTTTATTCGATATCTAGGTGCATTCCTGGATGAAAACTTGAATCTAAAAGAGCATGTAAAACGAAAGTGTAGAACAGCAATGCTCAACTACTTCAGAATAAAATGTTTCCGGAAATATCTTACCAAGGAGGCTACCGAAACCCTTGTCCTGTCATTGGTGATATCCCATTTAGATTCTGTATGGTATTGCTCAAAGCGAAGTAAACAAAATGCAACGAATTCAGAACATGTGTTCAAAACTTGTCCTAAATCGAAGAAAATATGACAGTTCCAAGCAAGCGCTGTGTGACCTTCACTGGCTACCAATCAAAGCCAGAATCACATTCAAAATGCTCACCTACATGTATAATTGTTCAGTTGGAAACTCTCCAGAATATCTTTCTGAACTTCTCATAAAACAAACACAGACAAGGAACTTGCGTTCTTCAAATTCCGTTACTGGGTGTTTCGTTGTTCCTTTCAACAAGCGCAAAACGTTCAGCGGCAGAAGTTTTGGTACTGTTGGACCTAAACACTGGAAAGATTTGCCTCTTGAAATAAGGAACTCAGACACAATAGATGTTTTCAAAAAGAAGTTGAAAACTCATTATTTTGGAAATTACTTTGCACTCTTTTAGAGACTGTGACTGTAATTTTTAAGAGATTGAAGTAACGTGAACTGGATGATTTTATTGTGTAAATACATTCGAATATGAACTATATTATAACAAATACAAAATACAGTTGTTTGTAATAACTTAATGGACATGTCGCAATAACCCACTTATTCTTACTTATTAACAAACAGCTGTCTTACTGTATCTTAATAATATTCTAATATTTTATTAATCTTATCTGATGTCTGATCTTTTTTTAATGCTTACTAAATAGTTTATTCACAATGATATTTATGCTCATTTATGTTATATGTCATTAAATATCTTATTTTTTTGTCGTATTTTTATGTATTTGTAAAACGCCATTGAATATGTTTTACGTAAAAACAGGCGTTAAATCAAATAAAACAGTTTCAGTTTCAGTCGTGAGCAAAAATAAGTTGTCGTGCGCTCGAGATAAGACATCGTGAGCAAAAATAAGATGTCATGCGCTCGAGATAAGTTTTCGTGCGCACTAGATAAGAAATCGAGAGCACAAGATAGGATGTCGTAAGTACGCACACATTGAGTGTGTTCTATTCTGAAGAAGGTTTTGATTATGTTGAACCTAGGTTTGTAAGTGTACATTCAATGCACGTGTACGTTCAATATGGGAGAATTAATCCATTCTAATACATTCATAGACGTTTCTATAAATAAGGTTTAATGTACTTGACAGATGCATACGGAGAGACAAGTGATAAAGTCATTTACTACTATAAAATAACATTCTAATGACATGTTGAAAAAGGCATACGCAGTAATGAGCCCATATTGTGAAAAAAGGCAATTATTGAAAACAGAATCTGATACAGAACAGCCACGGTCCAGAGGGCCCGTGCCCACTCCCTCCCCGCGGTCGGTTGAGAGGTGAACTATATTCATCAAAGTTGCAGTCAAAATTTAGATTCAATAATGCACCAGAAGCCACCATTTCATACCTTTATTTCAATATTTTTAGTTGGGGGTACCCCTTCCCGAACATACCCCACTCTATGCACCTTGCCAATGATTAGCTGGTGCCCCCATTTAAATATTTCTGAATACGGGCCTGGAAAGCACCCCTTAGAAAATGGGTATTCATGCACGTTTCAGTGTCTGTATTTGCTTCCCAGCACGTGTTGTACTACATCGCGTTCATTTTGTATCGATGCTTCAATGAGTGATACTTCTGTAACTGCAGATCGATAATCCATAAATATATTCTTAATTTTCAATCAATAAGAAGCAAATTTTATTTAAGAAATAATTTATAGCAAAACAGTGCTTTATCACTATTTATACACGATGGGCGGTTATACGTCGGGCGTAATAATTTCACCAGGGCGCAGTCGATTCTAATATGTTCTTTACTGTAAAATTTATATCAAATATGATGGAACTGTTTCTTCGCGCAAGCATGGCGCCAATAGTAGGTATTTGTTAAAACACGAAAGGACCTGAAACGGTAATACGTCTTGCGGCAGAATTCAGTTCGGGCTAAAATTATTGCGAATTATTCAGCAAAGCGAAAAACAAATTCAGTAAGTGTATAAATTAATCAAAACATTTGTGCAATTTGACATTTCGTTTAAAACATGTTATTAAGTAAAATATTTCATGAAATTTGAAAGCGCTATTTTTTGATGCGTACATGGCGCTAAATATCACGTTGACGGTACGTCAACATAACATCGTTGTTATGATTAAAACATTGTTAGCCACATTAAAATGTTGTTTTTAATGTTTCCAACTGCCCTTTACATCAATACAACAGTAGTCACAACTTCACATCAGTTGTATCTTAACATGTCATTTTACATTTTTATCTTCTTCAAAGTTCTGCAAATAGACACATACATTTTTATTTTCCTATAGGACTCCCCATGTACACAAATGGTATGTATAAAATGTCCAGAGTTGAGATGTTTTTTAAATCATTGACTCATAAAATGTTATTTATGTAACAATTTTCACTGAACGTGTATTAGTCCGTAGAAATCATTATATAGTTGTTGCACCTGATCTAATTGTATTTGTGGGCTCCTTTTAACTTGCATTTGAATCTCATTTTAAAAGGTAAAAAATGGTTGTCATGAAACAAAGCGTTCGGAATCTTTACAATATAGGTTGAAGGTCAGGTGGTCAGTTCAACCAACTTTGAAAGTACAGTAACAGTAGGCAGTACAATACTACAGCTGAATTATTAAAACCATGTAAAACAAAACTATATTATTTTAGCGGGTAATTTGCAGAACTAATAATAAGTTTGAATTGTTATAATAACAGTGTCAACAACATAAATATAACAGATTTTTAAAAAAATGGATCCATTTTGCATATGTTACTACAGCAAGGATACGTTTTAAACTCAGTTTGAAGGACTTACAAAATCAAAAAATGTACTACTGATTCCAATTCATACCACTAAAAAGTATTATTAACGGCGTAGAGATTGTATAAAGACCGAATACATGCCGCTTTGTCCTTCATTTATATACGCTGACAAGCACTTCAGGAAAATAAAAATGGGATCATGTATATGTTTATTTCACAGGAAACATACAAAACTATAATTAAATTTCCGTTTCACATGTCGTGCATAAAATGAGATAATAATTTCGTGGAAACGTCAACAAATGCCTTCAAACAAACAATCAGAAATGTAAACCAGCCTGATGCCTCCCCTACATCAATACTACGCACAAAAATATCTACTCAATCCTCAATTAATCCAAACAAGATTCAACATCCTTGCCACCCTTTGAATACCGAAACAAACTCCACTCTAAAGAAACTTCAAAAACAACAGCTCTAAATAAGCAATTGCAGTTGGTATATTTTTTTTTTGTATTCTGCCCAAAATCACCTTAAGCATAATTTAACATAATTTTATTGGCATTAAACAGCGTTAATATATATACAGTCACACAAATTTACAACACCGCCTCGGCAGCCTAGTGGTAAAACGCTAGCTTCAAGTGCGGGAGGTCGTGGGTTCAATCCCTGGCTGCGCCACACCAAAGACGCAAAATAAAACTAGTAGCTACCTCGTTTGGCGCATAGAATTCAGAGGGCAGTGCTAGGACTGGTCAGCCCGATGTCAGTATCATGTAACTGGATGGGGTATCATGTCACGTGTCTACAGCGCGATATTCCAGTGAGGCAGCACTATAAAGTTGAGCTTTGTACTCACTGCTACAAGAAGACAATGTTGTTTATATGAAAAAAAAACTCTTGACAAAAGACGTTAAATCCGAACACACACAAAATTACAAACATAGAAAACAGGAAGCAATCTCAAAGTATTTTCTTAGAAGGTAGGTTGTGATACTTCACAATGTACGTCTAACACAGATATGAAGCAATAGTTTGATATTCTCGTAAAAAACTTAAACGTAAATCCCACTGCAAGATGAAACCCTACTGCAAGATGAAATTCCAAGACTCACCAGCTGAAGAGTCAAAACTACCCAATAATGACAAATATCCATTTAAATGCCAATGACATAGACAAGCTCGTATAAAATCTTAACCTTCATAAGGCATGCGGGCCAGACAAGATCAAGCCCATTATTTTCAAAACATTTTCAAAGAAACTTTTATTTCAGAAATCCATTGATGAGGGGTGTTGTATCTGCCCAGTAGAAAAATGCAGATGTAACCCCTATCTACAAGAAGGGCGACAGATCAGACTCAGCCAACTATAGGCCCATATCACTTATATGCGTACTTAGCATTCTGTACAAACAATATTTAGTAAGACATTTTACAAAGTGAGCCATGAGAAAGTCCCGTGTTTAAAATGTACAACTACAGTATACGTGACGAAACCCTGAAATGGATTAAGAGCTTCCTCCACAACGGGCTTCAATTCGTAATCCTCAACACCCATACCTGTCTTTTTTAAGTTCAACAGTGGTCCGTGCTTGGGGTCTGCTCTTTCTTGCATACATAAATGACCTCCCACAAAATATCCAGAGATATACATGTGAAATCTTGCATATGTTAAATTAATTAAAATGACACATACAAAAATATATTTACACTTTCGTTTGAGAAGTGGTGATTAAATAAGATAGTAATTTAAAAAATGTCAAAATATCTATAAAGTGTCCATTCCCCGATATATAAATTGTTTGTCATTCAGCGCTTTCAGGGACTAAATGTTGTATAATTTCATAATCTTTAGGGAGTCTCAGTTTTGTACCACTTAGCGTAGGATGTTTTATTTAGCGCCAGTTTTGTAACCTTTAACGGTATCACGGGTACTAAACAGTGCCTGCGGCACTGCCTGTGCCGACGAGGATTGAAGGCACTTCGCTTCCTGTACCGCAGGTACTTCGTCAATGTTTACAAAACGAGCGAGATCGGTGAGTGATTTTTGTCATTTTTATCATTTTGTAACTGCATGAAGCATTTTTTTCAAAAATCGGGGAATGTAGCGGGGTGTAAATGTATCTTATCTACATACCCATGCTTAAATTTGTGGCAAAA
>NW_026461083.1:0-66501 GCF_021730395.1 Mercenaria mercenaria | reverse complement strand
CTTTATTAACATCATCACAAAGTTGATTTAATCGAACGTTATTATCTCCCTTTAACTGGTTGATTCAGTACTCTAACGCAAAGGTATTAAAGGCTAAACACCACTGAATCCGTCTCATTATCATTTGATATAAAATCCCCTTTTTATTAACTTTTTTTCTCGATGTTTTCTAAGATATATTGTTTTCTGAGCCTTATATTTCCGTGAAGAACTGATTCATTTCTATAGAAAAAGAAACAAGAGGACCAAATGGTCCTAGGTCGCTCACCTGAGGAACAAAAAGGTGCAAGCCCTATTGCATACCATACACAAAGTTTTTCTTTGAGTTGACATTGTGACCTTGTTTTAACCGCAGATAAATACTAATTTAACCTGAACTAGATTTCATCAAAATAATCATTCTGATCAAATTTCATGAACATCCAGTGAAAAATGCAGCCCCTTTTGCATGCAAATTGTTTTTCTTTGATTTTACAGGGTGACCTAGTTTTTGACACTAGATAACCCATATTCAAAGGTGTCCTAGATTTCATTATGACGGACGATGATCTTGTCCGGGTAAGCTTAAAGGGTTAAGGGGTATTAACGTTTTTATAAGACTTCATTAAAACTCCCTCTTCATATACTCTTTTTCGCTCCTTTCAATTTCTATTTTCAAGACATAAAATTCTTTCGGCACTATTTTTATCTAGCACGCGGCTTCTGAAGAATGCTCTATATATAGAAAATTGGTTGTTATTGAGAAAGTGCAAGATGAGAGGAAGAAAGATTAGGACAATTTTTATTTGACAATTAGACCAGCATAGGCCTACATTGAATTTTGGTAGTGATCGCTTTATTCGGATTTAGCATCCATTCTCAAGATACACCTATTACATAACGATGTCCATAGTTTCTTTACACAATAGTCAGAAAATCTGGAAAAATGAGCATTTAATACGGGACCCTTTTCCAACAATACGCAAAATATAACACTGTGCAAGCAATATCTTGCATTTCATTAAATTGTTCATGCAAATCTGCTTCAGGATCCATTTAACAAATGTGTACGTAGTATCGGCCTGACACACTTTAAGAGGGGGTGCGTGGGCCCTTAGATTTACCATTGTCCATACGTCTGCCCGCCCGTCCATACGAAATAGTGTCGTGCATATCTCATAAAATAGCTGACCTAGAGTCATCAAACAATTTAGTATTGTTATTCAGCATGTAAAGTTGTGTACCTAGGGTTTTTTTCATGTAGTAAGACCATAATCATGGCCCTTGATAGTCAAAAACATGCATAATGGGAACAATTTTAGCCTATTTTACTAAAAATAACCAGCGTTTCAAAACAATTGTATTAGTAATGAAAACTAACAAGTCAGTATCTCTTAAATCTGCCTGAATGAATTAAAACTTATCTAAGTTTTAACAATAATCATACCTGTGCGTCAAAGCCATGCAACTTGTGCAACCCACCACGTCATGGTTTCCACAGTACATATCCATAACCTTTACTTTATGAATCTTGCATCTCAAGGTCGGTAAATCCGGGAGGTCCGTCGTAATACCTGTCGACTTAAAATCTGATTTATCAAGAAGCTGATGTCCTTCTAAAGTAGGAAAATCTTCATGTATGTCTACACATGACTTACAACAATATCCCTGACACTCCACACAGTATTTTACCGCTTCTCTGTTCTTATTTTTCTTGGCACAAGGCGTACATTTAAAGTTAAATATTTCATCCGAAGTAACTTCACATCCACCTGTCGCCATTTTGTTCAGATAACAATTTTACTTCCTCTTTTGTTTTCACGGGTCATTGAAGTTATTCATGATCTAAAATGACTACAATATCGAGGTTACGATAGAGAACGATACGTACACCTGTCTATTTAGGTTAAACTAAAGGATAGCGCTAACCTTATACATGTTCACATGCAGTTTATTGACAATTGTTTTTTAAGACAATGTATATCTCTGAATAAGATTTCGTATATTATTTTGAAATGTTTCCTTTTTAAAAGTTGTCTCATTGAATTATTATCATGGCCGATCTATTTAAAAACACTTGAACTAACCTTGATAAAAGCTACTCTGCAATGCCGTGACAATTTCAAAGTTTAACGTTTTATAACATCAGTGATGTCACGTTCTACTAAACTGATTATTTAAAGATGCCTAGTAGACTGCATACAATTAGCGAAATTATGGAGCGAACGATATCTACGTCACATTATTAAACTGACAGGGAAAAAATACATTTCTTATTAATAGGGATCTAATTTTATCTAATGTTTCCTGCTGATAGTTAAATAGGTCTCTAACAGTTTATACAAAAAAAAATGTTATAAATTATTGCGAAAATGTGATTGGCCACCTTTAACTTAAACAAGTGAGCGGTGGTCTAGCCGTTAAGATGTCGGCCACTCAGCACGGAGGTCGTGGGTTAGGCCGCGACCATGCCTTCTCATATGACACCAGTACTGGAGTATTTTCCAGGAAGCGGACTAAACAGTGATTCAAATAAGCTCAAAGGTTTCATCACAGTCGAGCTAAAATTTATAATTAGAATAAGCAGATTTAATTTAATTGACTGGCAACATAAGAAGTAGTTTTAAGTTTCATTTGAAAAATACTTCATGACTGAGCTGATCTTTTTACCTAGTAAGATTGTGTCCTAAGTCTATGCATACAAGCATATGAAATTTTAGAGGATTTCATTACATTATTGTAATCATTCCTCTATCAACTCAGAGATGATCCTGGAAGAACATGAACAACTAGAGGTGTACTGGTCAGGAACCCAGGCAATCCTTGCGTGTATCAGTGCTATACACTGGGCACGTTAAAGAACCAGGCTGTCTATTCGCAACGAGCTAGGCTAAGTTAGCCGGACAAGCCTGTATCTGATTTCTGATCTCTCTGTCGTGGGGGCTTTGTCTCACTCTGTCCCTCTGGTCAGATCGCTCTGTGTCTGTACTAGTAGAGGATGAATTATGCGCCCTGTGTGGCTGCATTTGAACTATGTAAAGCGCCTTTGAACGTGAAATTGATCATGAAAAGGGCGCTATATAAATCTGGTATAATAATAATAATAATATAATAATAATATAACAACGCTGATCACTGTGATGGGATCCATGCCAACAATCGAGAGCCAGACTGATGATCTTGTGGAACACGTGGAAATCTGGAGTAGGGCCCATATTCAACTGAAACTTAGAAAATGTGCTCTGGCATGGATTGCAAGGAAACCGTGCTGCAGCTAATGCAACAATTTGGTATTTATAAAAAAAGATGGGCTAACATATACAAGTGTATCAGTTACCAAAAATTAAAAAAAATGCGTTTATCACATGATCTTTACAATGGCGATGCCAAGTAGTAATGACTCAGAGATCCTTGTAATATGTTGATTAAAATCATTTGAAACTTTTTAATCTTAACCGCAAGGGTAGTCAATTATGTAAGATCTTGAATATCAGTTATTCCTGGTCTATATTAATGTTTTCATGAATTAAAAAATGCTAGCGCAGGTTTTTCTTGCATATATATTATAAAAATGGTGAAAGTATCGTGTAGTCCATTTATATTTGAGAAAACAAATTTATAATAATTAAAATCAAAGCACTGAGAGGATTGATGTGGGCAGCGGTTGACAGCTTCTGGTAATTGTCATGAACAGTTAGCTTGAGTTTGGTGATTCTAGTTAAACTACGTTTGATTAATAAGCATTTTCAACCCTTATTTTTTTACCAAATAAATGGGTAAAACTCTGCTTTAACTCTGTCATTGGGGATAAAAAAATATATGAGCAAAGCTCATTTGCTTATTGAAATTTTGTGAGGATTAGTTAATCTTGCTCAAAATCTTTTTTGAATTATAAGCATTCTTTTAATAAATCAATGGGAAAACACTGCTTTTACTGAAACAAGTGGAACAACAGTAAATGTGAGCAAAGATTATGGACTAATTGATAATTATATGATGTTTGGAGATTCTAGTTATAACCAGAGCTTGTAGTGCACTTGCATGAAGTAACTGACAAGGAACAGAAATTATTTGATCACTGCCTACTGGACATTACTGACCTTGAGTTAATAATTATGGGTCATTTACCAGTCCTAAATGACCTCCGTATCAATTATGATCTTAGACCAAAGCATAATCTAGTTTTCTGACCTACTGAACTCAATTTAATAGGGGTCATCTGCTGGTCATGACAAATCTCCCGATCTCATGATCCTAGGCCCAAGCGTTCCCCAGTTATCATTCGGAAACCGATTGGTCTACAGACCGACCAACATCCATCATCAAACAATAATATTTACAGTATACTCCTCCTCCTTCGAAGGAGGGCAGTTAATTTTCAAATTAGAAGATACCCATGTCTCCGCCAATGTATAGTTGTAATCGTAATAGGCAAGAAGTCAATAAAGGATAGGAGCGCAAGACAAAGAGACACTTAATATGGTTGGCTTCAATAAAAATCATCTACTTGGCATGTCCAATCACCCTATGAAGTTTCAAAATTCTGCGTCAAGTGGTTCTCAAGTAAACCGTTTTCCATGTTCAGGCCCCTGTGAGCTTGATCTTTGATTAAGTGAGCCCAAAATCAACAGGGGTAATCTACTCTGCATGTCCAATCATCATATGAAGTTTCAACATCTGGGTCAAGTGCTTCTTAAGTTATTGATCCAAAAAGTGTTTTTCCATCTTCAGGCCTCTGTGATCTTTCCCTTAAGTCAAGTGACCCCAGAAATATTAAGGGTCATCTAGTCTGTGATTCCTATCATCGTGATTGAAGGTTCTGGGTCAAATGATTCTAAAGTTCTTGGTTGGAAACTGTTTTCAAAGTTCTGGTTCCTGTGACCTTAACTTTTGATCAAATGATTCAAAAATCAATAGGGATCATCTACTCTACTCTCGTATATGTCCAATCATCCTATGAAGTTTCAACATTCTGGGTCAAGTGGTTCTCAAGTTATTGATCAGAAACTGGTTTCCATGTTCAGGCCCCTGTGACCTTGACAGATGATTTTTATTTCTTTTTCAAATGAGATCTCATCTTGGCAAAAGCAGGCTATGAACATATTATACATAAATTACATAGATAAAAGACACTTCAGAATAGTTCTTAAACTAAAAGCAACCATAAAAGAATATTAACAATAAAATTAAATGTTTCATTCAATTTTAAAACAACCGAAACAACTACTTCTGTCTCCACAAGAGCTCGAAGAACACGAAATGCCACCCTTGATGCATTCAGTAATTGCACAAGAAACAGAAATTATTTGGTCAATGTATACAAAAGGTCTAATGTTCTGGATAAATGTGACCTCGACCTTTGACTTATTGACCATAAAATAAATAGAGGTCATCTGCTGGTCATGATCAACCTCCCTATTAAGTTGCATGATCCTAGGCCCAATCGTTCTTGAGTTATCCTCCAGGGCCCGTATTCAGAAAGCTCCTAAAGAGAAAACTTAGGAAAATCCTTAATTTTGTAAAATTTCCTTAACAACATAGCACAAAAGAAAACTGTATACTTAATAAGATTTTTTGACATTCTTCATTATTATGCCTGACTCCATGTGACAATATTTTAGACATTCCAACTATTTCGACGATTGTCCACAAAATGCTTTGGAACTTTTCCCTTAGTAAGTCCCTTAGTGAAAATTTTCCCTTAGGAGCCTTAGGAATACCAGCCCGAAACCGTTAAACTGTTCGGGGACACTATGACCTTGACCTTAGACCTACTGACCTCAACATCTGCTGATAATGATCAACCTCCCTATCAGTTTCATTACCCTAGGCCCAAGCATTCTGAAGTTATCGTCCGGACCACATATAAATGTTCTGAGTCACTGTGACCTTGACCTTTGACCTACTGACCTCAAAATCAGCAGGGGTCATTTGCTGGTCATGATCAACTTCGCCATCAATTTTCATGATCCTAGGCCTAAGCGTTCTTGAGTTATCATTCAGAAACTGTGACATTGACCTCTGACCTACTGACCTTAGAATAAATAGGGGTCATTTGCTGGACATGACCAATATCCCTATCAACTTTCATGGTCCTAAGCTAAAGCATTCTATAGTTATCATCCGGAAACCGTTTAACTAGTTCGTGTCACTGTGACCTTGACCTTTGACCTCAATAGGGATCATCTACTGGTCAAGACCAACCTTCCTTACAATTTTCATGATCCTAGGTTTAAGCGTTCTTAAGTTAATCCGGAAACCATTTAACTGTTCTAGGTCACTGTGACATTGACCTTTGACCTACTGATTTCAAAATCAACAGGGGTCATCTGTTGTTTATGTTTAATTTCCCTATCAACTTTCTTGATCCCAGGCCCAAGCGTTCTTGAGTTATCATCTGGAAACGGATTGGTTTACATACCGACCGACTGACAGACCGACCGACAGACAGACATACCGACATCTGCAAAACAATATACCCCTCCTTCTTCGAAGGGTGGCATAAATATCAGCACACATCATGATCTTCAGGTTGCATTCTGTCATTTTTCAGCTGTACACCGCCTCGGTAGCCTAGTACGTGGTAGAGCGTCCGCTTCGAGTGCGTGAGGTTGTGGGTTAGATCCCCGGCCGCGTCATTCCAAAGACGTAAAAGATGGTACTAGTAGCTATTTCGCTTGGCGTTCAGCATTTAGAGGATAGTGCTAGGACTGGTTAGCCCAGTGTCAGTATAATATGACTGGGTGGGTTATCATGCCATGTGTCTACTACGTGATTTCCAGTGAGGCCGTACTATGAAGCTGGGCGTTGTGCTGATTGCTACAAGTAGATACCGTCGTTAATATGACTGAAAAAGATTGTTGAAAAAGACGTTAAACCAAAACACACACACGCACTAGATTAATGTAATGTGCCTCATAATCATGACAACAGGCATGTTTTATTGTTGTAAACCGCCCGCTTGGCTCAGTAGGGAGAGCGTTGGTCTACGGACCGCGGGGTCGTGAGTTCGATCCCCGGGCATGTGTCTGAAATCATTCGTCCTTCACCTCTGATTCATGTGGGGAAGTTGGCAGTTACTTGCGGAGAACAGGTTTGTACTGGCACAGAATCCAGGAACACTGACTTGGTTAACTTCCCGCCGTTACATGACTGAAATACTGTTGAAAAACGGCGTTAAACCCAAAACAAACAAACAAAGGTAGCAGATGCCGGTTTTTTTATAGTACTTCGGACTTCAGAGCGATGTGGTCAAGTCAGACGGCTTCTGATATTTTACGAGATGCAGACCTGAAAATAAAAAGATACCTGTTTACATCTTACTTAAAGAAGAAATAAAATACATAGTTACTTCATACAAAGCATAGATTTTTAAATCCACCAGCCACATAAAAGATAATTTCAGCCCGCGAAAATACATGACATTTCAGCCCAAAATAGCCATTTTTCCATGTGGCCTTAAAATGTTAGGGGAAATGATAGAGCCAAATAGCTACTTGCATTCTGTACTCAGTTTCAAGTATTACTTGCAGAGGTGGACAAAAATACCTGTCAACCGATTACTTTTTTCACTATTTTCAACTGTGTGAGGCCTATATGATATTTGGCAGTTCACGAGAAGCTGAATGCTGATAGTGGTATATACGCATTTCAAGCAGTTATACGAAAATAATGCCACCAAGCTTACATTCGCATCTGCCAGAATTTCTGCAACATACCATTCTTAAACTTGTTAATCGAAAACTCACATCAACAAATATTTCAAACATCAAAACAGTCTTCACTTCAAGGTTTTATCTCTAATGACAGATTTTGACCCTGGCCAATCTATGGCTGGAAACTGTTTTGGTAATAAGGTACAGTTACCTGCCCTTCGTTAACTAAAGGAAGTGTATCCGAGAGAAAAGAGGTCCCTCATTTCGTGATGGATTTGATTGTAAATAGATATCCTGAGCTTCTGAAAGTAGCCAAATTTTATAGATCTGATGTAAATGAAGAGAAAGGGGTAAAAATTTGCTGGAAAATCATGTTTTCTTTTGCAAATGACTGTCTGCGGATTTGTAAAAAAGTAGGCTGGACCGCTTCACTTTGTAAAAATGCAATACACTATTCATTCTGACAGATGTGAGGAGAAAAGTAGCAGGTCAACAGGTCACTCCAAAGTGATTTTTGTGTTTCTCTCGGATAGATTTCTAAAGAGAAGGTATTTGCATTCTTCAGAACATTGTGTCAAAGTCTTGCATTGATATATTTGTATGTAACCCTATGGGAAATTAATAGTACTTTTGGGCCTTTTAGTGTTGTTATATTTTTGATCCTTTTGGATCATGGAGTCCATTCAACATAATGTGTAATAGAGTTCCGCTTAAGCCGGTGCTAGGGGGCGTAAGAGGTGTTACACATTTCATTACCTGTTATGAACAGACTCATTCAAACCGAGTCTGCTATTATTCTTCCTGGTTGCATTCTATGCTCCCAAAGGATCATTTTACGAATTTTATTGTTAAAAAAAAGAATTTTTTCAAACTTAGTTTGAATTGTCTCAAATAATTTGATTGCAGTCTTCCGAATCCCGCTATTGTATAATTATCCGATAACAAATCTACGCCAGTACGTGAATATTTGGGGACGAAAACACCGCGAATCTACTGGCGATTAAAGGGCGAACTTGTTAAAAATAATGTTTCTTTCGAATTAATTATACCTTTAATGATATGTCAATCACAAACACCAGCTAGAATCAAATTGAAGTGCATATGTTCGTATTTTCGTAAAACAGGTTCGAATTTTTCGCCCCCTCCGTTACGGCTGCAATAATTTTCCTAAGTCGTGCAAATAAAAATTATTTACGTAAATATTATGAAAGGGTCGTATCTTTCTCTATGAAAAATAACTAAGATAACACCTCTTTTGTTGGTTTAATGAAATATATCTTTCCATAAACCCATTTCTATGCTACAAACTTCGACGGATACACGGGTGCAATTTTATCATTCAGTATCGTATCTACGTATCGAAACAGAACGCACGCTGTGATAGTTCGTATGACTAAAACAAGCTATTTGGTGTTGTTATAATAATAAAATTTCGATTAGTATTTCTAACAGGAATTGAGTTTTTATTTAAAATGTTTACAAAAGATGCAACTTTGTTTTAATACCGATTATAGATCTACGCTGATGGTACTTTTTTGTAGGTTATTTATAGTTTAATTTGATCACGTGATGAAGAATTGTTTTGGTCATGTGATCAAAACAAGCATGCTCATTTTCATACACTTTGTTTTAGTTATAAGAGTACGACAAATATGTACTTAAGCAGTGCATTTTTTTGTTTGATAAAGTTGAATCTCAGAAGCTTTTGGAAAGTAAATCAGACATGAATTACGTAAAAATTATGGAGGACATGGAACTACTTGTTCTTCGGTTCCGGATAAGCGTATCGCCTGTAAATTTGTGGTGTGGTAAATCTGTGGACACGCTTCACTGTCCACAAAAACAAGTGTCAAGCCGTCTGGTAACTGGAGGCCTAGGCTGCATTCTAGCTATCCTGTAACCGGACGGCTGGCATATCTTAATTATATAATTTTACCTATTCGTTTCGCCATTATTGCCATTATTGATTTTGGCAACCTTCCGTTTTATCGGCTGAAAATGCAGTACCTTAATCTTTCAAAAAGGATTTAAATATTTACATTTACATTTACATTCACAGTTTTTATTGGAGTTTAAGGTTAGGCAAAGCCTCTTGTGTCCAATGTCCGTTGGCTACGTTCGAGTGGTGGTCTAATCTTTTTATGAATGTTGTAACTGTCTGAGCACTTACATCCCTTTCGAGCAATTAATTCCATGCATTTACTATTCTGATGGAGAAAAAACAATTTCCGAAGAAGAAGTCCCTTCTTAAGAATCTGTTTATAGAGCATGAGTGCATGTCCTCAGGTAGATGAAAATCTGATAACTTGATAAACTTTTCAGGATGAAAATTGTATTTACCCGTCAAAAACTTTTAGGTTTCAATCAGGTCACCTCTTAAACGCCATTCTTTCTGACTATACATATTTAATTGATCCAAACGCTCTTCCTGATTTAAATCCGCTAACTAGAGCACTAACCTTTTTGCATATATATGTACTCTTTCAAGGCATGCAATATCTTTCACAATGTATGGATTCCATGATTGTACAGAATACTTTGGTATGTTTTCAAACAAAACTCTGTTTGCAGGTAAGTATTATTGTCAAATTAAATGGGATCACTCAATAGCCCCTGACTAAAAAGAAAGTGCCTTTGTACACCTAGGAGTCCTGATCGTGAATGGGAATATACTAGCCATTTCAATAGCGTATTTCTCACCTAAACAGTTCGTTCAATGGATCCCATGCATACTGACCAAGTGGTAATTTATCCATCGTTCACCATTCACACTGTCTCAATGCTTCTTATTGCAGAGACACTATAGTTATGTTTTCGTCGACGTTACAGAAAAATTGGACGAACGTCCCTATTTGCCGTCCGGCCGAGCCGACAACATATATTCTGGTTGGCTGACGTAGGCATGCATGTTAATAATCGTTTCATCTATACATCTACACTTATATGTGTATGTGCAACATGAATATACAGTGGGAAAGGTTTAATACAAATAAGTATAAACTAATTGCCCATGAGAAGAGTCAAGTGCACATTTGAATACATTTTGGAGAGGATCCTATTTTAATGCTACAGACCAAGTCTTTTTTGAATATTCATAAAGCAGTTGATGAGAATAAGACATTTGATTTGATTCCTATTTTTTAGCTTTAGCGACCCCTTAAAGTGGCCAAGCGCGCCCATTAAACTAAAAGGACCTTATATTGATGCTACTGTTTAACTTTGCTAACTTTGATGAAAATCCATAAAGCGATTCATGGAAAGAAACCGTTTAAAGATATTTATATTTTTAGCTCCAGCGGCCTCTACAAGGGATCGATTGCTCCTATTTGACAAAAATTAGGAGAATACATGTGTAAAGCTTTAATTCTTCAGATTTTGGTACATTTTATTGAAAATTCGCTGTTTCCTAAAGAATTTCTCTCGACTATACGTTGCCAAATACATATACATGTATTTATGCAGATTTAACATAGATTATAACAAGAAATGATATCATTCGTAAAATCTAAGCTGTCTGGTATAAACTGCGCATTTAATTCAATTTTAATACGACCTTGCATATTTTACACACAAAAATCAACTTGCGACGTCCATTTCTCCTTGTTTACCGAAACATACTGTTTTTATACTGCAACTTATTTGCAAAGTCGTAGTAAAATTTATCCGGGTTTGTATCACAAATTTACGCTGGTTCGAAACTAGTTTATAAGATTTTAACGATAGTTTAAAATTTCGTCCTCTTTCTGTATAGACGGGCATTTTTCCCAAACAAATTTAAATGCAATAGTGCATGGAAAAATGAAAATAATATCAATGCATGTTAAACAGATGAGATCAGCCACGTATCTTCAGTTTTTATTTCTTTTCTTTTTTCTTTAGCGGACATCTACATCATTCGTCTGAACACATACGAGCAAGTAAGATCTTAAGTCATATAAGTCACACATATGATAAAAAGTTATCAACATGTTTCTTTTTGGAATACAGAATGCAAATGAACTACATGTATATGGTAGCACAGTCACTCCGTTTGCCTGAGTCCGTTCAAGAAATGTAATCAAAGCTTCAAAACCCCTTATACTTCTATCACCGACTGAAGCGGACTTCTATTGTAGCAGGAATCCATGAGCCGACAAGACCAGGAATGATATCAGCAATCTGTCCAGATACGGAGTGATGTGTTATGACAGCCAAATGATGTTGTTTATATACAAATGTAGAAGAAATTCGGGAATCCAACACGGTCGCTGGTGATGTAATGCGAGCTGCTTACTACTGCGCCCCTGGCGTTAATCTATAATTTATTACAAACCTCTCTAGAAGCATAAAGTGATAGTAAAAGATAGTAGCGGACTTTCCTTTATTAAAGATATTAATGTGACATACAAATAATGTGCAACTGCAACTTTTCATCGAGACACCCTCAGCTCAGCTTGTCAAACTATTAGTCCACATATGGAGACGCTTTTACATAAAACTTTTTTTTCTTTCTTTTTTTTTATTATCGTTCAAGGACTAGTTTTATATTTCAGCAAGTATAGATCACATTACCCTTAAAAGTCGTATAGAGATACCCGCAGCTTGTCAAACTACTAGTCCACATGTTGAGACGCTTTGACATCATAACGTTATTGAACATTTGCACATATACCGATGTTTATCTTTAAACTCGGCTTCAGCTGTTGCTTATCCATTATTGTTTTGTATTTTACAAGACTAGTTCAGGACTCATGTCGAGAAGCTTAACAAAAGGGACATTTAAAAAGTGCATATCAATCTTACCTTAGGCAATCTGATAGGAGGGCAAGTCAAATGACAGACCTTTCTATGCAGCTGGAACCAAGGATTCCATTTAATGTATCTGAATGAAAGAGTTTTACGAAAACCGGTGCCAGGGACGTGACATGCTATTTTATTTTTGTTTTTGTGTTGGTTTTTTTTTTGTTTACTGTCAAGACAGTCTTTATATAAATTTGATGTGTAACGGCTGTATAAATTCTCCAAATACTTAGATTCAATGTTGTTTTGATTCCTTTGATTGATGCAGTCCAGTAGATCTCTGCTACATTATATTAGTTGTTTGCGCACTTTTAATGGTAATGTGATCTATACCTGCTGAAATACAAAAGCTAGTCATTGAACGACAATATCAAATACCGTATAAGTACTTAATTCTGCGGGCTTAATATTCTGCAATATTTTATAAAATGTGGTGGTATTAAATTTCTGCGTACCTTATTTCTGCGGTGTCTTCCTTCTCACGTTTGTGATAGGATTTATTTCTGCGGTTCTGTATTCACCGGTTGTTTCATTAATTTCAAATAGACAGGTACGTATTTTGTTGTTATTTTGACAGTTAAGTTGGCTTCCGGTTTGAAAATAAAAGTTGACGGATACTGATGTAACATCGTCATCATCACATAATGCAAGGAGAAACAGTCATTTTATGAATACGGTCATGCCAAACAGACACGAAAAATGCCTGAATCTATATTTTGTAAACATTCTCAACTGTGTATTGTAACGGTATGATATTTTTTGTTAATCACGCCTTTTTCGAGTCCCATACAAATAACGATAAATATGACCATCGCCAGACAGATCAGTTAACAATAGACACAAAGAATACAATGTATTGTGTTTGTCACACAATTTAAGAAAATTGAAACTGACAGCAGACTGCTCAATGGTGAACGTAAATTAAAACAAATTCGATGTTTTTATTATGGTTTATTTAACAGCAAAGCAATAATAAAACGGTTCTATTCTTTTACTGTTACTACTAAAGTTTCACCTTCGGCTACATGTGGGACAAAACCAATAACGCTATCGGATTATAATGGCGGCTTGTATCGTCGTATCACGGCATGTCAGGACAAAATTTTCTGCGGATTTTAAATCTGCGGTCATATTGTCTTCCGCAGAAAACGCAGAAATAAAGTTCCTGCACAAAAAAGTACTTATACGGTATTTGGTAAACAGTCTGTTTTGAGAAATAACTAGTCATATTAAACATCTCCATATATGGATATAAAACGAATAATTTTAACGAAAATGTATATTTCGCTATAAAGTGTATTCTTCAAGAATTTTCACATGTTATATAACAAATAAGATTCACTTAAATACAGTGTTTGCATCGCCGAATATTTGCAAATGCTAAATAATTTTGGAAGTGCGAGTCCAAATATTCGTATTCTTAAGTCTTTCTCAGAGAGATTCTGAAATGTATATTTTAAACCAACCCCAAAACAATCGTTAGATTCGACTCATAAGCCTACAATGAGTGGTGCATATAATAAGACCAATAGAAGCTGTGTTGCTATGTTGTGACATTTTTCTTTTAGATGGAATTGCTTTTCAAACTAATTTCCTTCTAAAATAGAAATCTGTCGGACACTATATTCATTCAATACTTCCAAATATTACATTTTCATATTATAACTCAAAGCTGATATCGCCGATGTGCAGAGCAAATTTTACGCCTTTTCTATAGATGAAACATTGTAACTGTAACATAGCACACAATCATTAAACTATTTTTCCTAACTGCATAGGGCATAAATATATTCTTTGGAATACAGGCCTACATGTCTCCATATTAAAGAAAGAAATGAATGAATAAATTATATTAATAATTCTAATATGCTTGTCTCTGTTAAAACACTCTAACGCTAGAATGACGTCACGTGAACGTGTGGTGACGTCAAAGTTTTTGTTGCGACGAAAAAGAGGGCTTCTATATTTTATCTACTGTTTTATATTGAGGACATATTAGAATCGAAATAATTTATAGCAAAAGAGTGCTTTTACACTATTTATACACTCGGGCGGTAAAACGTTCTACATATAATTTCACTTTGCTTCGCCCTCGTGATATTATTACGCCCGACGTATAACCACCCATCATGCATAAATAGTGTTAAAACACTCTTTTGCTATAACTTTTTTCCTAAATAAAATTTTGAAAAATAAAGTTTATTAATTATTGAAACATAATGTCATAATTAAAACTTGCTTCCTTTGGAATTATCTGTTGTGCCAATTGAATAATGCATATGATTTTACATTACCTGACAGTTTCAAATAAGCAAATTTTAACATCGTGTATTTGGTTGATTAGTTTGAGTTTCAGTTTTGAAGACGTGTTCTTTTATGAACGCGAGTGATGCTCAAGCAGAGGATTTTTCGGGGATTAAAAATGTTGTTTGCTCTATATGATAGCTTCTTATTATATTTTTAACAAAACTACGTGCTTAAAGGACTGATATAAAATACCCTGACTATCTGTTTTATACATAGTTCTTGTTTATTTGTAAACATACAACAATCTTTCCAGAATACGAAATGAAAAAAGAAAAGAATGTTATATCTAAATGTCACGTTAGGGGCTCCGTAGTAAATGAAACACGTAACATATTTACCTAGAAGTTTTTTTTTAATTTTTCTCACCTTGATATAATATTTTTATTCAGATAATACAGGCTGTAGAAATAGAAAACAGAATACTTCACTATGTTCATTTAAAGATTAATTTAACTTATGTTTTCACACGTTATCAAATTGAATTCGTGATAATTACTGAAAAAAAAACCAATTTATTTTAGTATATTTCTAGAATATTACTTGTACTGAAAGATGAAGCACAAAAACATACTTAATAGCGAGCATAGCTCGCCTTACGGCAATGTGTAGGCGAATTTAACAAAGGTGTGCCGAATGAGGCAAAGTGATGCACCTGAAAAATTTTCGTCGACGTCAGGGCGCCGCCATTTTGTTTTACTTCCGTCAATGTCGGGAATTTTTTTTTGTGTGTGTTTTAAATTTCATATTTGATTTACAATCTCTATATTCATTTAGGTTTTTTAAATTGTTATTTTATGGAAATAGTTTCAATTTTACGTTTATTTTACGAAAAACGCGTCCTTAGCGGACAGGTGCTCACAGGAAATGCTTTTCTCTCAGTGAATATAAAACTTCATTTGATTGCTGAATATTATCCATCACTCAAAAATAATGCAAGAAAGATTTCCAGTTGAACAAAAAAAATATTATTATTTTCTTTTAAAAGATCAAGCATTGGCTAGAAAATGGAATAAAATGTCATTAATAAGCGTAAAGCCACATGAACGCGGCAGTTAATGATGTCACCGTAACACCGGCTTTCCATAAATTTTGCAACGTATGATATTCGCTGTTACAGGTACGATGTCACTAATTTTCTGTTTCTTTTCAAGTGAATAGGTTCTCGCGAATTATTTTGAGCAGTGAATAGTTCCTTTGACGTTTAAGCTACGCTCGCTCAGAGGCTTTGTCTTTTTCATATTAGGTGATGAAAATCCCCGAGGCGGTGACGTCCTTATATTATAGTTATTCGTCTTTGTTGTCTGAATATATCGATGCAATTTTCTCGATGTCTTCCGGTTCCGTTTTATATCTTTTCCGCAGACTAGTTGTCTGCATGAGTAACAGAAGCCCCAAATCAGTTTCAGAAATACGTAAACCGTGCAAACATGTTTTGCTTTTTTATTTCGTTTGCGATTTGAAAATGTATTTGCAACTGAATGGGTTTTTTTAATTTTCCAAATGTTTAGGAAGTGTAAAGGCCGTCAAGTTTCTGCGCGGAGTGCAACCACAAAAAAAGAAAACCCTAGATTTATCAAGCGAGAAAGGACAAAGATATACTTTTTTTTCTCCGATGTTTATTAAAACATAACTGCTAACGAAATGAACTTTATCTTAAACATTTTATTATGTATGGACAATACTGAAACAAAAATTAGGATAAATCGCAAGCTTTGAAATTGTGTGCAAATTATACTAGAGTATCATATATTGTCAATGGCGGAACTCGACAAGTGTGCTGGTTTTTATCTGGTTGCAACAGCGTGATGCATGATGACTACAATGTATAACATTGTCATTTGAGTCATTTGTCCTCGATGTGTTTTTAGAAACAAATCGTGTTTGGTTTTAGTGTAAAATGATATTTATAGACATAAATGTTCTACATATTAAAGTTTCAAGGCTATCGGGGTATAATCAAGATCCGGAGACAATTTTCATTCTTGTTAAAAAAACCCATCTTGTAATTGAACCTATTTTAATAATGTGTATAATATTGTTTGCAGCCAGCACCTACGCTTATGACTCAGTATTATATTGCATTTTGTTATTGTGGAAATAAAGCTAACTAGGACGGTACGCAATGACGTAACGTGCTTTTCTTACAAAAAAATATGGGGAGCAGTAAATGTTATATTGAAATTTTCGAGTAAAATTACATTACACTACCCCTACCCTCAAATCATAGCTTAGTTTACTTGCTTTTCTGATATATCTCTTTTAAAATCTTAATATTTTACACTCTAATTCATCAGAGGTGGCTCATTACATATGTGAATCGCGGTACGTGAGTAAGAGAGTTTTCTTTTCAAAAGAGGTCTTTATAACTGTAAAACTGGCGACTTAAGTTCAAGATGGTTTCAATACAGAATGTTTAACATACGCCATGCGACAACTTTGCTTAAAATACTGATCATGTTATTTTGAAAATGGCTTTAAATATATTTTCTATATAATAATGATTGTTTTTTCTCGTCTTTTTCTTATTCAAAGTACCAATAAACAAGTTTTCTGTTGTAATACACTTATGCATATTTAATTGTATATATCATTATTGTAAAATATCATAGTTCAATATTATACAACAAGTTCAAATAGTTTTAAGTTTATGACCATTGACTTAACCGCCCCGCCACGGGAGTAAATGTTGTTTGAATCTTGTCCTTTCTTGTTATTATCCCTAACCCACCCAATAACTTCATATTAGGCGCATTCCATCTTAAGTACCGCGATAGCTATCTAGCTTTATCCTGTCACTTGCAGTATTTTCGACCCGATATGAGGGTGCCGTATATCTTTTTTGATATACCGTCAATTGACACGTGACCAGTGATATACGGTCAGTTGATCATGTGACCTTATGATCGATATTGTTGTCATAAGAAAATGAGTGGTCAAATAATGAGTTTTTATTTAAAAACGAAGAAGTTATTGCGATTTTGTCGTTGATTACGTCATTATATAAGTGACGTCATTACGAATATGACGTTATTAAAACGGTTGTCGCACGCTTATTTTTGTAAAATAAATTGCCAAATATCGGAAAATGAAGTAATGACAAGATAAATAGAATAATAGGTTAGTGCCTAAGATGGAGAAAGTTTATCAGGCTCGACTCCGGATGTTATCAGGTTCGCCTTCGGCTCACCCGATAACCTCCTCCACCTCGCCAGATAAACTTTCTCATCTACGGCACTAACCTATTATTCCCTATATCTCGTGGCCGAAATATGCCACCATAATTTGCGCTAACAGATTTTTCTACATTGTATATATTAATAAACTTCTCACGGTGGTAAAATAAAAATATGATCTACAATATGGTGAAATGAAATGTATCTAGATTTGTGTGCTGGTTTTTGAGGTATTTGCCTATGATTAAAGAGACCTGCACATTTCACGCAGATTATAAGACATTATTTGGTATGATTTAAAGTGTTAGATATTATATTCTCATACGCTTGTCTCGTTTAAAACACTCTTATCTTCTGTTTTAGATTAATGGCATATTTGAATCGAAATAATTTATAGCAAACCCGTGTTTCAACACTATCTATACACTCGGGCGGTATAATACGTCGTACAAATATTTTCCCTTGGGCTGCGCCCTCGTGATATTATTACGCCCGACGTATAACCACACATCGTGCATAAATAAAACACTCTTATGTTATGAATTATTTCTTAAATAAAATCTGCCTTTAGAAAGATACTTGTGACGTAATCTT
Source organism: Mercenaria mercenaria (assembly GCF_021730395.1). NCBI lineage: Eukaryota > Metazoa > Mollusca > Bivalvia > Venerida > Veneridae > Mercenaria > Mercenaria mercenaria. The sequence continues at coordinate 48,014 of NW_026461083.1, read as the reverse complement.
AACCGCCATTTTCACTTCGGTCTGATAATACATCCAGCACAATCATGTACGGAAACAAGCAAAATCATTAGAGTCTCACCTCCAACAATAAATTGCAAGCTCCGGAATGTAAGAAATGAAAGTATTTTAGTTTTCTGTAGGCTATATATATTAGTTCATACTCATCAATACTTTCCAATCAAGTTCATTGTTTTACGACTTTTATTCCTCCCTTTGAACGATACGTGTTTTTTTTTTTCACAAAGATGGAACATTCCTCTCTTTGCAAAGCTTGTTATTTCTTCTCTTTAAACATTAGGGTATTTTACAAATAAGGCGTATATCCTACTATTGAGAGGATAGAAGGTTCCCCACTTTCCCTAAACTTGAGAAATCATATGTAAACAGTGTATATTTCACATTATTTTCGAAATTTATAAGACAATACTTAGAGCGTTCCTCCCTTTTATAAAACTTTCAACGAAACATATTTTTACCAATAAGGTTTACATGTAAATTATACTGAAACAAAAGGTGGAACATTCCTCCCTTTTGCCGAACTTATAGAATCATGTCAAAGCAATTGATATATCAAATACATGTGTATTACAATTAAAGTGCATATTCTACCAGTAAAAATGGTTAAACGTTCCTTATGCGAAACATAAGAATTCATGCTTAAGTAATTTTAATTCCACAACCACTTCAAAGGGGAGGAATATTCTCCTCTAAATTGTCGAATTAAACTTCAAAGGCACAACACAGAACGATGACAATAGATTTTTGATACTACAAAATACGGTGTCGGTGTTCCATACATTTTTAACATATACATGAGATATTTGTTCGCCAATTTTTGAAATGAAAATAGAATATGTACACAAGTATGGTTATAATAAATCGGAAATTCTTTGCAAAAAAGACTTCAATAAAATATATAAATGTATATAAATATCTACACTCCATCGTACTAATATATAAAGAAAACAATGAATGCCACGCACCAAAAACGTAGCCTCCTCAAAACGAAACCCCCAGCACGCAGACGCGTGCACCACACAAACACACACACACACACACACTCAAAGCCAACACATAAGGACAAAACGAACAACACACACGCACACAAAGCCAACACATAAGGACAAAACGAACAAAACACACGCACACAAAGCCAACACATAAGGACAAAACGAACAACACACACACACTCAAAGCCAACACATAAGGACAAAACGAACAACACACACGCACACAAAGCCAACACATAAGGACAAAACGAACAAACAAAGGAACACAGTGGGGCACCGCCTTGGAACGGTCAGTGGCAAAAACACCACTGGGGAGCTTAAACCGGTTTATGGTGCACCTAACCTCACTCTTACCCACACAATGTTCCAAAGACAAGGGACAGTGTAAATAAAAGTAATCCCTTCCAGTTGAATCTCTTACACACGTAATGGAAACAAAAAGGCATGGCATGTAAAACACAAAAATGCGCGTGTATAAATATATAAAAAACAAACCTTAAGAACCAAAAACGTATGTACTCAATGCCTTTTCAGAAGACAGAGCAACAAGAGAAACACCCTTAAGGGCGCGACGAAACAGGCCAGAAGACAAATATCAAAACAGTTCAGTCCTGGTAGGATTTAAAAACTGCTTATCATAGAGTCCTCCCCCTCGTCCCTCAGACGCAATCAAAGAGGGAAGCGTAGTGTCCAACTGTAAACGGGTTGAACACTAAACATGCGGTATGTCTCAAAACAGTTGGGTCGTAACCTCTTTTAATAAAACGTTTGATAATCTTTCCAAATACATTTGGAAAATTACCGTGACCCAAGATCTTACGAAGTTTGTAAACCACATCCCCATAAAAAACGGGTTTAGAAATACCTTCTCGCAGAAGTGTCTTTAAATTACTATTGAATTTTAAAACTAAATCAGAATTACGATAATAAAATTTAGCAAAATATTTACGCAATTTGTAATAACGGTAGCCTTGCTGAAGAAGTTTACCTGTAATATATTGATTACGTTCATTGAAATGCTTGACATGACTACACGCTCTGGCAAACCGAATTAATTGTGAAGTATATACCCCGTAAGATGTAGCCTGAGGTACATCCCCATCCAAATGGGGAAAATTTACAATACTAAAATTAAAATCATCCCTCTTGTCATAAATTTTGGTATGTATAAAATTGTCATAAAAAGAGAGATATAAATCTAAAAATGAAGCATCAGTATCCGAATTGCTAGTTTTAATTTAAGCCTGAATTCTTATTAACTATTTAACCGGGAATGTTGACAAGGTACAATGCGCATGTCGGTGCGCAGGTAAAATGATACATAAAATAAAAAGATAACAGGTTTGTTTCAGTGTAACATCGAAAGCTATTTCACCTGTGAACTTTTTTTAAATTTTCGCTCGTGGCTGCGCCACTCGTAAAAATATTGAAATATTGCATGTTGCTTCACTCATCGCATTTTTTTTATCTTACATTGAAACAAACAAATATCCTCTATGTAATCGTCTAACAGTTGTTTCTTGCAAATATGAGAGACTGTCAAACTATCAACGATATTCAAATAGACAATACTGGAAAATATAGTTGAAAATATAGTTGACATTTTATATTATGACATTTTGGTACATAAGGCAGCTGTTGCCTTTTTATTCAAATACTGGACAACATTTATTTTATCTTTTTATTAAAGATTAGTATTTTCCTATAAGAATTCGTGAAAAAAATCCGGGAAGCATATAAATGCACTATAACGTTAGACGTCGATTATCATAGAGTCATTTCAATGGTATGGTAATAATTGCAGTTGACTGGTGATATACGCAACCTCTTTAAGCATATGATATAAGCAAAATTATGATTTTCATTAATCTCGTTACGTTAACAGTAAGGATTCACATTTTATGTACTTTACAGCTTGTTGCAGATGGTTTAGATATTTTACAATTTAACACATGCAGGATTATGTTTCATGTTGTGTGACCACCCATAAGGCAAGCAATAATTCTATATTGTCAGTCAAACTACATGTATACTTGCACACATACGAACACAGTTGTTTTTTTAGTACAAGTTCGTTATTAGGAATGCATACCCATTCTGAACAAAAATGTTCTAAACAAATGCAAATACTTTAAAATTTTGATATCTAAAATAAATAAGTATTTCATATGAAACGTTTTCAAAAGGACATAACGCCGCCCGGCGTCAGATACCACGTTTATTTAAACTGTGAAAATATTTTTTAGCCGAATTTAGAAAATGCTAGATATTCTGTCTGTTCAGAAAGGTGAAATATCGTCAAGTGACAAAACCGTATAAATTCATCGTACTATTTTCGTTTTTTCAGCTTCCAAGAGAAAATAGTATAAAAGTTGAAACATTAATTATATCCCGAAAATAAACAAATTAATAGCATTTAGTTATAGCAATATTGTTCTTCCCGTGCACCTGCTCTTGCACGCGAACGTTAGGGTTCGTTTTCTAGGCGCTAGCATGTTATATCTGAAGGTAGCGAGCTGTACATGCTCTACTTGAGTCTATAGCTCTACCTATGTAGATGTTAGGATATACAGAAGTATAAGAGGCCGGCTGGCTCAGTCAGGAGTCTATATCATGTACTCTATTAAACTAATGGCCCTGGGTTCGATTCCAGGTCAGACTTCATTTCTATAACACAGCTCTTTCATACTGGGGACCTCTTCGGGTTTGTAATAAGTAGATCTATATGGTTACTACACTACATAACACAACACAACCCCTGCTCAAGGTTATTAGTTTTAATGAAGTGATAAGTATCTCTTCATATATAGGACTAAGCTCAACGTATGATGTATATATAATATAGGCTCTTCGTAGTAGCTCTATATAGTGTACTGTAGAGAAAGGATTCTATAACCGTAGACAACAAGAGTATACCTATTAATAAGAATATATTTGTATACGTTCATAGTGTTCTTGCACAATATAGTCGTCTAAGTAGTGTAGATCTTAGTAGATAAACAGTGTAAATTCTATTTATCCCTCTGGGTGGGGTAATTTTGGGGGAGACCACAAGTACCAGTTAGTATAGACCAGAGCTACTCATTGTAGAGCTTTATTGTTGTAGAAATGTAGAGACAAACCTCGCTCTTTGGTCTAGGCATAAGTACTAAGCTCTTCTAGATCTAAATATAGAAAGTAACCAATGATGTAGAGCTAAATTCGATTGACCTCCAGTAAGGGTCAACTTCACTTTAAGAGGAGATTTGATTGGCAAAGAAGAGACGGAAACCGATGTATTTATACCCGTCATAGATGTCTGCCTACGTCATCAACATGATGACGCAGAAGAGCTCCGATAACGCATTTCGGGTGTTTCCGTGGACATCGAACTCGATTTATTTGGTTTCGTAAAGAATCGAGCACAACCGGAAACAACCGAAGTAAACAACCAAGATGGCGTCTGACCTAGGTAGAGCAATGTAGAGATGAATATGATTTAAAGGACAAATAAGGGTCTAGGGGCCAAGTTGTAAGGAATACCCGGGCTAGTTGGGTAAGGTAGTTGATAACCAATTGAACAGATAGGGTTGACCACCGACAGCCATGGATAAGCTGGGAAAACGAGGAGGGGCGGGCTGGCACTGGTCTCCCGGTGAGATCTAAAATCTTGGATACAAAAGTAAATGGTAAATAACATCAAGTTCTGACAAGGCGGGGTGCCTAACAATATTGCTACATGGAAGTTCCTCGAAAACCGCGTAAAGGGATTTTACTTCAGCTTTTGAAATAAGTCGTGTTTCACGTTAACTTCAACATTTTACTATTATGCCATTTTAAAATCTCATGTAAGTGCGATAATTGAAACTAGAAACCTGAGATGTGTCTAGATAAGTGTAATTGATAATGCACGTGTGTAAGAAATATTTTGGATACTTAAATTTCTATGACCTGAAAAAAGGTGTTTTTGCCTCTCCATACAAAACATATATTGTATGCCTCTCCATACAAAACATATATTGTATGACGATTTCCTCCTATGTTAAAAATAAAACAACAAATAAATGCTCCTTATAAGGTGTTAAAAATCAAAATTTGAAATGATAAATAATTGAAAGGAGCAGAAAAAATTATGTTTGGTCTTAAAAGTTGTTAGAATAGAAATAAGTCAAATATGAGACAATCTTCTTCAAATGTAGAGTTGTCTAAAAGTTTTTAAATACTTTTTCCCATTTAACCATAGATTTGAAACAGAAACATGCAAGTTATTTTAATTAAAAAATGAGCATATAACTTTTTGTGACTTTTACCATTCAGAAATTCCGGAATGATACCCAAATGGTTATGGTATTTAAAGTACTTATCCTACTTTTGAACTTCGCCAGAGCGTGTACTTCATAAGGATTAACTCCATATTTATTCACTTCAGCTGCGCCATAAAGTTTTTGAAGTGCGTTTTGCCTCAATATATGTCTCTTGGCAAAATGTGAAAAAGTCCGTTTCCAACACATTAATAATGCACATGAAATTATACCGATATAAAAAATTGTCAAGAGAAACAGAATTAAATATTTGTTTACTCGGAATTTTACAAGTTACTTATCTAGAAATTATCTATGACAGAGATAAAGATAATTTTAATGTTCATAGACATGCATATGTTGCACACTCGTGAATGTCGATCTTCACGCCAATCCTGCTATGCTCAATCTTGAGATTGCGCACGCATTTTAAGGATCCCTAAATTGAGCAATATTCCTAGACTGGGTACAACAGAGTTAGCAATAGAGCAATAACAGCATAACTTCCGACCGTATTACTGCTATTACTGATGGAACTTTATAGCAGACACATCTCTATTACTTCTATTACTGTTGCTGAAAGTTAAAGAAGTAACAGCAGTATTACTGCAAAGTCACAATGTTTATGAGGACTTTGGGACGCATTGGACAATCAATATATAAATAGCGGACTTGTTAAAAATAGAACATACGGCATTGCCAACGGATTTTAAATATCCCGGCGTCATGTGTGCAAAGGAGATCAAATTGTGAAATCTGGACATGTTTTGGTTTTCAGTTACTGCTGTAATCCGCAGTGGTCACGAATCAAGTTTTGGTAAACCTAGATAGTACTGCTGTTACAGCTGGATGTAATAGCAGTAATATAAGAATTACTGCTATGACTTTTGGAAGTTACAGTTACAGTGTCAACAGTGTAAGTGTTATTATTACATTAACTAATAACAGCAATAACGACAGTATTACTGCTACTATTGTGATAACTACCAACAACAGAAACGGCTGTATTACTATATCATTTGTTACTTCTATAATTTACAATGTTCAGGAGGGCTTGTGGATACATTAGACTATGTGAATATATTAGCGTGCCTGTTAAAATAGTCCATACAGAATTGCCGAAGGATTTTAAATATGCCCACGACATCCGTCCATAGAAGATCAAAGAATCCAATCTGAACATGTTTTGGTATTCAAATTACTGCTGTTATCAGCACCGAAAGGGTGGCCTCGAGTCGATATTTGGTCTACCTAGGTCACAGTCGGTGATTGTTCGAGAAACACTATGTAATCGGTTATAGCAGTCATTGGTTCATGCATTGACAAAAAACGATCAAATCTATTTACTATTGTAATTTTAGCTAATTCTATGTGTCGTAAAATGTGCCAAGTCTCTATTACTGTTGTAATTAACAATGTACATGCAGGCTTGAGGATGCATTAAATCACGTTAAAATGTCGCTGGTATTATTCTCCAGTACATTAGCACCGTCCAACATTGCCGTCGGATTTTAGATTTGTCGGCGTGATACGTCCAAAGGGGATCTTTACGGAAATTATATATATTTTGGTACCCAGTTACTGCGGTATTCAGTTATTGCTGTACTCTGCACCAAAACGATGAACTTCAGCCATGATGTTGTCCGCTCGGGTCATCGTCGGGGACTTTATGAGATACACTAAGAAATAAGATATTCTTTATTCCATAAAATAGTGAAATTGTATTTACAATGCGCATACAATTTTATACAACCCTGTATAAGTTTATAACATCTAAATACCAATACCTTATGTTTTCACATTTAATCATCATTTATATAAAATGTTTATCACCAAAATATAGTTCAAAATGGTATCCTCTATACTCTCATTATCGTCTGTACCCCATTTTTTGTAACATACCATTCTGATGTTTCAATTCTAAATATGAAGTGACACATACAGTAAACCTCACTTATAAGGAACTCGGATATAAGGAACACTCGGTCACTTAACAGTTTTCAATTCCCCGATCTAATTCCTTCTTTATTCAATGTAAAAATCCTCTGTTATAGGGAACTCGGATATAAGGAACACTTTTTCCTGTCCCAAAGTACGAAATTCAATGGAAAACCCCTCGGTTATAGCGAATATAAATTATTAAAAACCGGAAATAAACTGGAGAATCGCTGATGACGTCAGAGTAACGTCGGCACTTTCACGCACATAAACACCAATTATTTCATTACTATGATCTATAGTTTGTTAATTTACGGATACGATAAAAAGAAATAGATAATATCATCATTAACATTTACCGGCGAATACTAGACGATTATGTATTATGTTTTGGTCTTTAAAGTATATTCGTAAAAAAACCAACTTGTGCTGTTTAGTTTATATCCAACATTTGTAGAGACTCACAAAAAGTATTATAATCAACGTAACCAAATAAGACAATACGTTTATTTTATTCCTGTGTATGATGACGAATACAAGGACGCTCGAAAATCCCAAACGCGTTTCCCCGGGACGCATTTTTTTTTGCCATGCGCGTGCTTGCTCAATACACAATGAATTACATTAACGGAAAACAGTTGCGCCTGTCAGTCAAAAGGCGGAGTTTACGATGACTCTTTTTGCTGCTGGCCAATCATAGATCCACGTTTTCCAATAGGTGAATGGTCGATTAAGGTACATGTAGTATTGTGTGTTTGCGTAATCATCAACACGTGACAAACCACTCTGATTATGTCACAAATGATTTTAATTACACGCAACGTACTTAGGAGTTTTGAATTCGCCGCTAATTGGATTAAATGATGATTGAAATTAGAATGTTTGCAGAATCACAGGACTTGATTGTATTGTTTTTCATAGCCGTTCCCGAATCAATTAAACAATAATTGGCTCACATTGTTTCCAAAATGGATGCGGTACGAAATATATTCCTTTTGCTGGTATCGTTTGGTCATTTTAAGAATAGAGTTTCCTTGAAAATATAAAAATGGACAGAGACTCGCAACTTCCTCACATAAAGATTCATTGTCGGTCCGGAATGAGAACACATAGCCCTTTTCAAACGTCAGTCAAATAGTGTTAGCTATACAAATTGTGTTCGTTATACCAATCTCGGTTACAAGCAACTTGTTTGCTATACGGACATAAGGAACCTCGGTTATGAGGAACAATTTTTAAAGGTCCCAACTTGTCCTTTTAAGCGAGGTTTACTGTATAAATATTCATGATCCAAACGAAGTCTTTAACTACTGTCTATATCACATTTTGTGTAACACAATGATATGTACCAAAATTTATTCTAACACAGTATATTCTACATACAGTTGTGACAACTCTGTTTTATATAGGTGTTACACTTACAACTTAAAATCATTTGCAAAGCAATTGCATTTATTTCAAGTGAATTAACAGATTCTTTGAAAAGATACACAATATAGCGTGGCCATGTTTTTCAACTGTCTCGCATACAAGGTGTTCATCCGGAAGTGCTTCCGAAGAATTGGAGTTTGTTCTTATTTCCAATCAGTTCCACTGATTGAAGTTAAATGACTTTGAAACCTTGAATGATTGTTATTATAAAGTCACGCGATAACGTCATTAAAGTTTTATCGGCAGAAGGCAGAGAGATGTAACTTCATATCATTATGTTATCATATAACTTTGTTCGTTATACTGAGGTTAACTTACAATGGTCTTTATTTATTTTTTACTGTTAACGAAGTAAACATTATTTTCGCGTGTGGCGAAATAGCGTCGGTTTTATCTCTATGTGTTTAAAAAGGAAACAACCCTAGACAATAAAATTTAATCCCGTAACCAGGACAGGTTACGTTGTTTTTTATCAACCCTCGTACTTATTAAAACAGTTTAGTTCGTTGTTTTGTCTTAGTGTTCTTAAAAATGAATGATTGGCTTTTGGGCTCGAGTCCTCCTGGTAGACAATCTGACCTTAGAAACTGGTCATTACGTCGCCGTGTGCTTTATTCTGTTGCATACAGGTATACTTAAATGCATTTAGCCAAGCGATAAGAATACATGTTTCCATGCATAAACGGATTCTGGGACAAATAGTCGTGTTTTACATAGAACAAGCATTGTCACGAATTAGTTATTGTGTGGCCACGAGACACTATTTCGTGCAAACGAGATACTTTATTTATTTATTTATTATGGTTTAACGTCGCACCGACACAATTTTGGGTCATGTGGCGACTTTCCAGCGTTGATGGTGGAGGAAGACCCCAGGTGCCCCTCAGTGCATTATTTCATCACGAGCGGGAACCTGGGTAGAACCACCGGCCTTCCGTAAGCCAGCTGGATGGCTTCCTCACATGAAGAATTCAACGCCCCGAGTAAGGCTCGAACACACATCGATGATGGGCAAGTGATTTAAGTCAGCGACCTTAACCACTCGGCCACGGAGGCCCCTGCAAATGAAGCTCCGGAGCACAAGTGTGCGTTTTTCTTAATCTCATGGCTACGCGATAGCAAACGAGATATTATCGCGTAGCCATGAGATTAAGAAAAACGCACACTTGTGCCCCGGAGCTATATTACATTTAACACAGTTTTTCTTTGCATAATGGTTGCACATAAACGTCATGAAAGGAAAGGAACTATTTAACGACGCATGTAGTGGACAAAATTATACACATTAGTCATAGTCATGTATGGTAAACTTTATGATAATATACCATACCACCAATCGTGTTGTCTTTGCCTAAACTGGCATAGAATGATTCATTTCATGACTCCTTATATAAATCGCCGGTCCACAGTTTGTGTCATTAACCTATCTATAGTTCAAGACAGGTTTGTTGTAAAACGTTGAGAAAAATGCACTTTGAAATTCATTTCTTATGTCATGTAATAAAAAAGTTCTGTTTATTGACCGGCAAACCATTCAATAAATAAATAGTATTCTTGTCTAATTTCAGTGTCTTTGCTTTTATACAGAACAATGTGTATGTAAAGATTGATATAGTGTGCTCATTTTCATTTCAAATTAAAGACTTTCATTTTATTAATTGTTTCTTTGTGTGACAAACAATATACATTGTAGTCCTTCTTCAGTGTCTTTTCACTCAACCTAGATGTGCTTTGTCAGGATCTGTATAGTGTAAGTATGTTCATTTAAAATTAAAGACTTTTATTTTGTCATTACTGGCTTGAGTGACAAATAACATATTCTGTTTTGGATCAAAACAAATGGAGCATGGCCTCGCAATTCCATCTGATGCTGTTGCGATCACTCCTTTCTTCTTTCCATCTTGTCCTATCTGTACAATGTTGTTTGATCCGTATCCACATACAAATATGTTGCCTCTTCTGTCAGTATCAACTCCTGAAACTTGAACTAAATCTGAATCGGTGTATGTATCTGTATGTTTTCCGTGAATATCAAGAGTTCTCATCCTATTAGTGAAATCGACGGCGAACATTTTGTCTCTGTTGTCGCTGAAGGCAATGACTCTGCTACATGTGAAGAGGGGATTCCCGGAACTGTCTTTTGAGACTGTCTGCAGCAGATTACCTGCCATATCATGTATGTAAAGAGAAGAAGTGTTATCAGTAATGTACAATTTGTCTTCCTTGTAAGCAATACCGTAACAACGATGACCCAAGGTTATTTGGCGTGTTTTTGTCATTTGGTTTCCGAGATAGACAAATTGAACTGTGTTGTCATAAAAGGTAACTGTTGCTTCCTCTTTATTTGTATTGCAAACAAAGCAAGGGCCATAAGGAAAGTCGCAATGATCTATCGCAGACAAATTGGTAACGTATGTACGTTTCAGCTTTTTATTGCTATAATCAGTTAACAGCAGCATTCCTGTTTCTGTTAAACATGATCCAAAGATACTACATGTGTTTCTTTCATTTGGTAATTTGATATTCATATCATTTGTGCCTGTAATTGAATAGACGCTTGTCTTAGGTTTCAAGGCTGCGGAAGAACAAATGTTGAGTTTTCCTAATGATTTTAATCGATGCAAAGTATCTCGCATATCTGTGTCCACTTGAAAGTATATCTTTGTGTTAGGAGGTGTCTTCAATGAATTGATGAGCTCATTTGCATTTGTAGCTTTCTCTTGAGCGATTTTCATACTGACAAATGTTTCAGCTTTGTTTGTTTCTAGTTGCCGAATATCATTATCAGCTTGCTTCATATCTTCCATTTCAGTTTCAGCTTTCTTCTTCTCTTCCTCTAGCATACGCTCCCTTTTGTGATATTCTTCTTTAACTTCATACATTGATTCCTTTTTAAGATTCTGAAGTATAAGTTCCATTTCTTTTATGAAGTTTGCAATCGCAGTTATTGCTTCAGCCTTCGAATCTTTCAACTCTTCAATAAGTGACAAACGTGTGCTTATAATTTTCTCCAACTGCTTTATCTTCTCCTGTAGCTTTAGTGATATTGCACCTGCGTCTTCCTTTTTGAAAATAGTGTTGATAATTTCGGGTATCAGTTGTACGTCTGTGCAGCTCCTGAAAAGTTGTGAAATGCTTAAATGTAACAAAAATATGTGATATTTATCTGGAATATTATCCTTGGAGACATTTCTACAAGAGATACTAATCGTAGAGTCGCGAGTCATATATAAATCGAAGAACATCCATGCGCGGATCCAGATGGGGGTCCGGGTGTCCCTCCGCCCTCCTCTTTCTCGGCCGCGATTTTTCTATTTCAGCCTGTTCGACAAAGACTTATTGACAACCCTGTTCTTTTATACGGCTTACATCCAAAAACACAAAAAAACACACACCATCAGAATATTTAGTGTATAAAGACACATGTTTGTCATAGCTGGAACGATTGATACGTAATTAGCTAGACCTTCCTGGTCTTGATGAGGGGGGCCGCTGGATCCGCGCATGAACATCAACGAATACAGATTGTAAAAAAGGAAATCACTATATATACAACACTTGATATTTATCAAAATCTTTAAAGGCAGACGTTGATATTTTATCAAAGTTTTTAAAGGCAGACTTTCAGGGAACAGCAAGGGAAACTCGAAAATAAATCATATTTTTGCACTTCCGTTATACTACCATACATTTATATTATTCAGTTTCTGCGATACTCCTAGAGCCAGATTTAGGCAAACTTTTTCAATATATCCTCAGAACAGTTTCCATAAAAGAAATTCAAATTACAGGTTGCTATAGATGCTACATTTTGCGTCTAGCGCATCTCTAATGAGTTTGTAGGGTACAATACCAGAGCTGTCAAGGGAGACAGCATTGACAGCACGCGCTCGACTATTGCTGGGTAGTGAAACAGTGCAAAGCTAAGGGAGCTAGACCTGCCACTGAAGTGTTTAATGACCTTAGTGTAGATGAAAATAGTTCAAATGTATTTAACAGAGATAAAGTGTGGCATAACATTAACTATAACATTTAATATAAAAGGGCCATAATTCATGGAAATGTTCAGCAAGAGTAATGCAGCATGTGTCATATCATGTCAGTTTCAATCAAATTTATTTAGTAATAACTGAAATAGAGCAAAATTTCATTAAAACACTCTCCTGAAATCCTTAGTTAAGAGAGCACATAACTCATAATTAATTGCTGCCAACGGTATGGAGCTTTTGTCATATGATGTGGGTGATGATGTGAAACAATCATTGTAAGTTTGTATCAAATCCATTTAGTAACAATAAAGCTATGGTGAAAAAAATATCAAAAGTAAACTGAAATTTTAAGAAAAAGGGGTCATAATCCAGAAAATATTTGCACCAGAGTTATGGACCTTGTGTCATGATGATGATGATAATGTAGAACAACTTGACATTTTTGAACCAAATATATCAAGTCAAAACAAAAACATTGTTAAAGTGCACAAAACCTGTCTAAAATTCTGAGTTAAGAGGGGACATAATTCATGAATAATTGGTTCAGGAGTTATAGCTCTTTTCTCATATGATGTGGGTGATGATGTGGAACAGTTATTTTAAGTTTAAATCAAATCCTTTTGGTAGTAACAGAGATAAAATGAATGTGCGTCAAAATTTAAACCTGAAATTTTAAGTAAAAAGAGGGCATAATTTATGACAAATTGGTGCAAGAGTTATGGCCCTTGTGTCATATGATATGTGTGATGATGTAGAACAACTCTTTTAAGTTTGAATCAAATCCATTTGGTAATATCAGGGACACAGTGAAAAGCATCCTAACTTCTAAGTAAAAAGGGGCATACTTCATTAAAAACTTGTGCCAGAGGTATGTACCTTATGTCATACATTTGTATGATGTAGGACGTGACGTGAAACAATTATTTTAAGTCTGAAATAAATCCATTCAGTAATAACTGAGATAGAGTGACAGTTCACCAAAACTTTAACCTGAAATTCTTAGTAAAAAGGGAATAATTCATGAAATATTGGTTTGAGAGTTATTTTCCCTGAACCCTGTGATGTGGGTGTTGATGAGGAATAACTTTTCTAAGTTTGAAGCAGATCCATCAAGTAATTATAGTAAAAAAGAGAAAGTGCACTAAGGTGTGGCCGCGGAACGGACGCTGACGCCGGGTTGAGTAGGATAGCATATAGTCGAGCTAAAATGACATATATTTTCCACTAAACGGACTAGTGTTCAAACAAATTAGACATCATATATGATACATCTTCCTGGAAAATCATTGAAAAGACCGATAATATGTACATTTGAATTAAATTTTCATCCGTTCTTTTTTGTGAAAGGCAGTATCAGCTAAAGAAACGAGATTTATTTATAATCTATATTGTATAGTGAAACCTCTGTGGTAAACTTTGGTTTTGGAAGTGAAATATTTTGCTTTTTGTTAAAATCTAAATAAATAGTTTCAACTGAATGTTTTGGCCATATATTACAGAGTATATTATAACGAAGCTTTGCTGAAACGGAACTTCATTGGGCAAATATTGCTGGAATTATCCCCAAAAATATAGTTCCTAATACTCCCGACTTCGGGAAAGATTATCAGCAGAAATCAATAAATTCTCTTAAAGTTAAATTTTACATTTCTGGTGCCGTTCTCTTATTATGTATGTTGTAAATACATGTCTTAAAATATATGCAAAGTTTGAGGACTCGACATTTTGAAGTTTTAAAAAAACCTTGAAAAACGTTTACATTTTTCTTGTCAACTAACTTTGTGGCTAGAGCCGTCCAAAGAAAATTATTTATTAAAATATTTTAAAGTGTTTTCATGAAGGAAACTTTACGTTCATGTCAAGAATGTTGGTTTTGAGTTAAAGTCAACTTTATAGATGTTTTACAAGTTTTGATTTATTTCTTGAAATTTCATTTTCTTATCTAGAAATTGTATGATTTCGGCATCCCCTTTACTAAGTCCTTCGTAACAAGAGCCGTTTGTAAAATACGTATGTCCCCCATTATGAATTATTAAATTTTCACTCCCGTTAATCTATGAAATAGACATATCCGGTTCTGATATAGATGAAAAACACTGAGAATGCATAAAGTACAAAAACAAGCATTTGAAATAACAGACTTAGCTACTAATCCACCGACAATTTTTGACAGTGACGTCATTTTGTCAACAAACTATAAATACACAAGGTATATCCCCAAACAGATGTATTCTTATAATAGTTAGAAATATGTCCTTATCATATGAAAAACCCTAAGTGAAGTATAACCCATAGCCCAGTGGATGCGTTGGCTACTTGTCACGCAGGCGATGTAAGTTCGAAACCAGTGATAGACGATGTATATTTTGTTTGAAAGACCAGTTACATTTGCTTTCCTTGATTTTGAAAATTGTTGTTTTTATATGTTTTCCTTGTTGGTTTTTTTTAAATCACCAATCATTTATTTTATTATGAAGTATACCAAATGTTAATGCCACATATGCCTGTCTCACCGTCAGTACATTGTGTTTTAGAATAGATATTGCTTTCTTGTTATTCTCCAAAGGTTCGTTACAGTTAAAAACGTGTTCATAGCCATTTTTAGCCATTTAATGAGTGAAATGGTGGATGTTTTCTATACAGTTATGTACACATAATTCGTGAAGAACTAGAAAATCAAGATAACTATATAGCTGAATAAGAAAATGCCGTGCGGGAAAAAAGTTCCGCCGACCGGATTCGAACTCGGTACATTTCGGTTACTACGACAGCGCCGTTATCCTCTGGGCTACGTATCCATAAACACTATAAGTAAAGAAATATAATGATAATCCAGTACAATATAAGGTAAATATTGGAAAGTAAACACAATATGACGTCACTGTCAGGTATCCCTGGTCGGATAGTAAGCACTTACTTACGTTTTTTTTCATGAAGTTGGGACCTGTGGTCATCTACATTAAAAGCCCAATCATTCTATCAAGATTGAAGACATTCGGCAAAGGGGTTGTTAAGTTTTTGCGCGGAAACGGTTTTCAAGGTTCAGGGACCTTTTTCTTTGACCTTCGACTTCTTGATCCAAAACCAAAATGGGTCATCTACGTCATAAGATCATTCACGCCACCAAGATTGAATATGGTGTGTCGAATGTTTCTCATTGAGAAGAAATTGTTTTCAATGTTCATAGTCCCTATGACATTGGCCTTTAATCTACTGACCCTGAAAACAACATGATTGTGTCATTTATTTGATTAGCCCAGGCATGCTACCAAGTTTGAATGTTCTAGGTCAATGAATTCTCAGTTATTGAGTGGAAACTGTTTTCAAGGTTCAGGACCCTGTGCCCTTGATCTTTGACTTACTGACGCCGAAAACAACAAGGTTCATCTACGTTATAAGTCCAATTATGATACCACGTTTAAATGTTCTTTGTCAAGTGCTTCTCAAGTTATTTCGAGGAAAACATTTTCAAGTTTCAGGCCTCTGAATTGACATTTGACCTATTGACCAAAAGCGACAGAGGTCATCCACCTTATACGTCCAAGCATGTTACCAAGTATGAATGTTCTTGGTCAGGTGGTTCTTAAGTTGTTGGGTGGAAACCGTCCTACAGAATGACCGACTGACATACAAAATGTACCACCCAACTCGACCGACAGGTGCAAAGGGGTCGGCATTGCGTGTACGCACGCATTGAATGTACACTATTAAACCTGTGTTAAACCTAACCGTACACTTTACACACAATACATGCGTACATCCATTAGCTGCGATTTTTTACAGACTTTATTAATGTTGTCGGTGCAAAGGAATAAGAAGTTTCAAACACACGTTTATAAATATATAGTTTGACGTTTTCTCTTGGAAATAACATTATAATCCGACCTTTTTATATTTTGTTTAAACTGCTAATTCAACTGCTATTAAGATAAGAATGTATATCATAATACGAAAGAAAGTATTATAATGTTATGGATAAGACAAGTTATTTGATATTTCCCAGATACTTATTGGTGCATTAATGAAATAGAGATTTAAAGCGGCATGACTCCAGATCGTTCGACAACAGAACAGAATTTTTTAGATATCTTGGAATAAATGCTATATTTCTTAAAAAGGCTTTAAAACTTAATTACTGACAAACTTTATGTTACGGAAACAAATTTTATTATGAGAATTTGCTGTTTTTACTACTTTTTACGATGAAAATCGAAAAGCGTTTGTCACGCTTTTGCTCCAGGTTAACTGTCTCGATTATAAATATCTATAGGTTGAAGTCATTATTCACTACTTCAGCTATAGCGCTATTGGTTACGACGACGGGAAAATGTCTTTATTGCCGCGGCGGTCCGGGGTTCGATTCCCGGCACGGTCATCTTTCTTTCTTGATTTGGAACTTTTAAAATACTTTAGAAACAAAAAGTCATATCCTTATGTTTATCATATGACCAAACTTCAATTTGAAAGAAAGATTATTTTAGCCAAATCTGGAGGCATGCTGCTTTAATGTATTGGTTGTGTCATGATGTACTATATTCAATGTCAAGATTCTTACAAGTTACCCTTTTAACTGTATCAGTGTTAGCATAATAGCAAAGTTTTACTCCAACATTATGAAAGATGTTAGTATAACGTTACAGCAATTATGTATTTAATACGAAACAGTAAATGAATACCAAAATTTATAGATCAGTTTACGTAAAGTCATATTTTCATCCGCCACCGAATGACGCCGTGGGATACGGTAATAGTCTCCTGCCGTTCATGCGTATGTTTTACACATTTTTCGTGAGCATCTCTCCAAAAGACATCTTAATTAACATCATCGCAAAGATAATTTATTAGAACGTTATTATCCCCCTTTAACTGGTTAATTCAGAACACTTACCTAAAGGTATTAAAGGCTAAACACCATTGAATCCGGCTCATCATCATATGATATCAAATTCATTTACTTAATAACGTTTTTTTTTCGATGTTTTCCGAGATATATGGTTTTCTGAGACTTATATTCACATGTTTCACTTCTATAGGGAAAAAAAGGGTAAAGGGATGTTAACGTATCTATAAGAAAGCTGCAGTTCATTAAGGACAACTCTCTGAATTAACTCGTTTTTGCTCCTTTCAATTTCTTTTTTCGAGACATAAAATTCTGACGGCACTATTTCTATCTAGCACGCGGCAGAAACACGTCGATTCCAAAAGATTTCTCTATACAGAAAACTCGATGTTATTGAGAAAGGACACGAGGAGAGGAAGAAAGATTAGGACAATTTATATTTGACAACTAGACCGGCATAGGCTTACATTGAATTCTTGTAGTGATGTCACTATAAGAAGAAATTTGTTAGAATTTTTTCGGATTTAGCATCTATTCTTAAGATAAACCTATTGTATAACGATTTGCATAGAAAATCTGGAGAAATGAGTATAATAAATGAATATAATACAGGTCACCACCCCTTTCTAAAAAATACGCAAACTATAGCCCTGTGCAAGCACTATTTTGCATTTCATTAATTTGCTCATGTACATCTGTTTCAGGATCCATTATCTATCAAGATAATATTTTATGAATACTGACATATCACTTTAATGAATATATAAAGTAGAAAGATATGATATGAAAATCTTATGATTAATCCACTGCTGAAGAATTTCGAATTTACACAAAAGTAGTGAGGTGTATTCAAGGTATTTAGGTTGGCATGTCAAATTGATATACTTGGGAGTAATTGTGCATTGCTCTTTGAATATTTCATTTAAAATTGCTTTTACATAATGCTTTATACATATTTTATTGTGCCCATACCCCAGCCCACCCACCCAAGTTTTCTTGTTTTTGTTGTTGTTTTTATGGGGGCGGGCGGGGGTGCACAGGCACTTAGAATTACCATTGTCCGCATGTCTGTCCGTCCGTCCATCCGAATTTCTATCGTGCATATCTCAAAAAATGTCCGACCTAGAGTCCTCAAACATTTAAGTATTTTATCCAGCATGTAAAGCTGTGCACCTACAGTTTTGGTTTGGATTTCAGGTGGTAAGACCAGAATTATGGCCCTTGATAGTACAAAAAGAATGTATAAGGTTTTAGGTCAGTAATTCAAATCCTTCTTTGTTACATATAAAAAACAACAACTTCAGGTCGTCTTTACTTACATACATAGAACATCACTTTTTTCCTACACCTATTTTCAATAAAAGTCCTATTATAAATTAAAGAAAAAAAATAAAAGAAAATAGGGGGGTGAATAATTTCCAGTGAAATGCCATTTAGCTGTGGTCTGCCATCCTAAAATGGCGCATATATGCTCTTGTCTGCGCAGTAAACGACTTCTTTCGGTTTCGATACACACACAACTTGCCATATGGGGTGTATAAACATGAAATCCCTTTCATTTCATGCAGAATGTATTCTAGCAGTGAAAAAGTCCGTTCTACACGAATTTGCACAAAACAATGAAAAATTCGGATCTATTTACTGTGTACTTCTTTCTATACACCACGGAAGCACATTTTCGACCGAATTACTGACCTTATTCCTATAAAGAGAAAAAATTTCAGCTTATTTTTCAAAAGTACCCAGCGTTTCAAAAATATTGTCTTAGTATTGTAACCAAAGTATAACGCATTGTCCTACAAGACCTGTAAAGTGTATATATTAGCTGTTTACAGCTTGAATCTTGCATATACAGCTCTGGACTAAAACTAAAAAAGTTACATTTCATCTCGCTTGTTTGTATATAAGTCTATTTATAGTCCCCACCAGTAACCCATATGGGCAACTTCTCCAGAAGACAGATGAGGTTCCAATTCCAGAAGTTTCCCTTGTTCTTTAACGTGCCAGGCGTAAAGCACACATAAACGGGACTCTATCCCAAAGTTAGTCCGTAGTCAAACAGTGTAACCACTGGACCACTGCGTCCGCTCTACTTTCATCTCACAAGTCAGTCTCTCCTAAATCTGAATAAAATTAAGTTTTGTCAAAGTTGAAACAATTTCTGCATACCTGTGTGTCAGAACCATGCAGCTTGTGCAACCCACCACGTCATGGGTTCCACAGTACATATCCATAACCTTTACTGTATGAATCTTGCATCTCACGGTCGGTAAATCCGGGAGGTCCGACATAATACCTGTCGACTTAAAATCTGATTTATCGAGAAGCTCATGCCCTTCTAAAGTAGGAAAATCTTCATGTATGTCTACACATGACCTACAACAATATCCTTGACACTCCACACAGTATTTTACCGCTTCTCGATTCTTATTTTTCTTGGCACAAGGCGTACATTTAAAGATAAATATTTCATCAGAAGTAATTTCACACCCATCAGTCGCCATTTTGTTCAGATAACGATTTTTTCTTCCTCTTTCGTTTTAAAATATCGTTAACGGTATCAGATATCAGTTCAAATTAGCTCTAAAGATAGTGATAATCTTATACATGGTAAACCTATAGTTCGTTTTAGATTATATTTTAACTTCTGTAACAAATGTTTTAAAAAATGTGTAACTGTATTTGTTTTCGTATTTGATCTGACCTTTGTTATTTAAACGACTTTAAAATATTGTCTCATTGAAATACAGTACATTTACGTTTCACATACAAACCAATGTATTAAAATTACATATGAAGTGTAAACTAGCAAAAGCTGTAGTGACTATTTTTAAACCTTTTATAATATTAGTTTTGCATTAAGTCATGCCTTCCAAAGTGATTATTTTACCATGGTACAGTGGTGCACACAGGTGGCGATATGTATGCCACAATATGCCCTAAAACAAATTTTCCTGACATGTCGTATACATGGACTTAGACAGTTAGCCTTCTTTAATTAAATCTGCAAGTAACGGACATTTTAGAAACTTTAACAACTGAATGAACTGATCATTTACTATTATCTGTTTTCTCTAAATGCTAAATACAGGTTTCACTGATTGATTCACCAGTCATTGTTGCCCAACTAAAATAGAGTTATTTTAAAAATGTAATATTACATTATTAGTATTGCCTGCGTTGCCAATCTTGGTTTCAAGACAGGTTAGAAATAAATAAAGTTTGAAGGCACACGCCGTTTTAAAGGGCCTTTTCATTCAAATCGTTAAAATATCCCAGTATCTATCAAAAGCAAATGTTAAACTAGAAATTGTATTGAAATAAATGATAATAATAAACCAAAAAAGAAACTAGAGATGCTTTTGAGAAAAGCGCATGTCTCCCACAACTGCCTAATCATCTAAATAGTAAGTCAGTCTTTATATACTGTTTATCGTGCACCCAAAACGTACCCTATACTACTAATAAAAGTAGTACAGGGTACGTTTTGGGTGCACGAAAGCGCATGCGCTCTGAGGATTTTTCGGTAATTCAAGGGCCATAATTCCGAAGTGCCTAAGCCGATTTGGCTAGTTATCGAACATGCCGAGGTCTTATGGTCAGACATAATTTGTTTAAGTTTGGTAAAGATCGGTTGAGAAATGTTCGACTTTGAGTGCGGACAAGCTTTGTGACAGACACACAGACAGGGGTAAATCAATATATCCTACACCACTGTGTTTTGGGAGACATAACAACAGTGTGCGGGTTTAAAAACTTTCGTATTAAAGGTGGGTAATTACAGCATTTCATAGAAAATAGTAATTATAGTACTGTTATTTTCAAGAAGTAGACCCGAGAGTGATTCAAATATTTACATTTACATTTACATTTACATTTACAGTTTTGATGGGAGTTTAAGGTTTAGGCAGAGCCTCTTGTGTCCCATATCTCTTAGTTACATTCCAGTGGTGGTCTAATATCTTTTTGAATGTTCCAACTGTCTGAGCACTTACAACCCTTTCCGGCAATCCATTCCATGCATAATTTACTATTCTGATGGAGAAAAACTTTTTTCGAAGAAGGAGTCCTTTCTTAAGAGTTGGTTTATAAAGCTTGAGTGAATGTCCTCTGGTAGATGAAATATCTGATAACTTGAAAAACTTACTCCAAGCTTTCATCACAATCGGGAAAATATGAATTTCCGTGAACCTTCAGACATCGCTTTACTGATGCTATATGTTGCTATTACATTGTTTTTCAACCGCACACGATTCTCGTTCTGCATATACTATGATGAAAAGTCTATAACAATCCCATAAGTTTGGTGATTTTAAACACACTACCCAGGTATAGTCAGTTTTAATAATTCAGTATGTAACATGCACATTAAAAATTAAGGGTGGCTAAATTTAGACTAATTATGACGTCAAATTTCGTCAACGATGGAAAATTTTGTCGACATTCATGTCACGGACCATTTTATTCATGCATCGTCGATCCAGGGAGTAATCAGCAAGTCAATCACAAATAATTACAAAAAAGTGTATCCAGACGGCAGTTTGTACGTTTAAATAAACTAGAATGTGTCTGTAGGACACAGTGTGTGCCCCCCACTGGTACATTTGTCACAAATAAGGGGCAATAATTCAAATGTTTGCAGTCTTAATGGGGTATAGCCTCAACAAATATTTTATGAAAAGGATTCATTATTCTAGGCCCTATACTTTTTGAGCTATGAGCATCACAAACAAAAAATCCCCTATTTTGGCTATTTCAAGGACCATAACTCTGTAATAAGAGCCAACATTTTCAAGAAGAATG
Source organism: Mercenaria mercenaria (assembly GCF_021730395.1). NCBI lineage: Eukaryota > Metazoa > Mollusca > Bivalvia > Venerida > Veneridae > Mercenaria > Mercenaria mercenaria. The sequence goes on along the minus strand of NW_026461083.1, from coordinate 25,723 downwards.
CCAAGTGTGCAAGATCACATCACGATAAAGACTCCAGCAAGGTTTCTTGAATTTACATCGAATACTTTTTGAGCTAGGCACATAATAAGGTGAAAAAGTGCATTTTTTACTATTTCAGGAGCCATAACTTTAAAAATAGTGGGTGGAGCCAGCCAAAAAATTAGAGGTGTGCAAGTTTATATCATAATAAAGACTTATGCAAGTTTTTAATCATTCATATTAAATACTTTTTAGCTAGGTGCGTCACAAGGTGAAAATGTACATTTTTGACTATTTCAGGGGCCATAACTCTAAATATAGGGGGCGGACCAAAATGAAAAATAGAAGGTGCGCAAGTTCATATCATGCAAGGTTTCATGAATCTATACCAAATACTTTTTGAGCTAGGCAAGTCACAAGGTGAACATGTGCATTTTTGACTATTTCAGGGGCCATAACTCTGAAAATAGGGGGCAGACCCAATAAAAAATAGGAGGTTCTCAAGTTCATATCATGATTAAGACTCATGCAAGGTTTCATGAATCTATAACAATACTTTTTGAGCTAGGCGTGTCACACGGTGAAAATGTGCATTTTTGACTATTTCAGGGCCCATAACTCTGTAAAATAGGGGGCGAAGTCGGATGAAAAATAGGTGGTGCGCAAGTTCATATTATGATTAAGACTCATGCAAGGTTTCATGAATCTATATCAAATACTTTTTGAGCTAGGCATGTCACAAGGTGAAAATGTGCATTTTTCACTATTTCAGGGGCCATAACTCTTAAAATATGGGGCGGGGCCTCATGAAAAATAAGTGGTGCGCAAGTTCCTATCATGGTTAAGAGTCATGCAAGGTTTCATCAATCTATATCAAATACTTTTTGAGCAAGGCGTGTCACAAGGTAAAAATGTGCATTTTTGACTATTTCAGGGGCCATAACTCTGAAAAAAGGTTCGGAGACAGACAAAAAATAGGAGGTGCGCAAGTTCATATCATGATAAAACTCATGCAAGGTTTCATCAATTTATACCAAATACTTTTCGAGCTAGGCGCGTCACGAACTTCGGATGGACGCACGCACGCAGGGACGGACGGACGGACGCACGCACGGATGCACGGACAAGACCAACTCAATATGCCCCCACCACTCATGGGGAGCACAAAAATACGTTGAGAAATCATATATATTTTTCTAAGTTATAAAAACAAACTCATTTTCTTTATTAAGTAGCAAGTTTTCGTCTCTACATTTAATTGATGAAATAGTCCTGTGGAAAGGAATAAATCATTATTAGGTTTCAAATGGTTCATATTTAATATGTGTATAGCTTGAGACAGTATAAATGTGTACTTCTGCTAAAAAAACTGTCATTTTTGACAATTTACTGTCATTTAATTATGAATGCACATGTACACATCTCTACACACATGCACTGTTAATTTATATATTTAGTAAAGTTTAATACATTTTATCACGAGTGTCTTCATCTGAAGTAAATATCTAAAGATAAAATATTCCGCGAAAGATGGGCATTAGATATCTTGAAAATTTAAGAACAGTAATGTCAGCTTATGGATCATACTGTCTGACAAATTTCACGCTACACCGGCGTACAAAGTGGAAGTAAAAGTATCAAGATTAGCTGCTGATTACAATTCAATCTCATCCATCAGAGGTTCGTCAAAATCCTGAGAATGAGGTTCCAATGAGTATGTGAGAATTATTACAATTGGGAATGACTGCTGGAACGGAACATCAGTTGCGAAATGACCTAAATTAGACAGAGATGATGTCAAAATATTTTTCAGTTTTCACAATAGCACAAAATTAAGAGAAGAACTGGAGGCAGCATGTAATGTTTAGATACACACATGAGTGGATACGGTGTTGCAATTAGGAAAATAAATAGCTGCAATGCAACTGATTCTCGGTCATTTTCGAAAGCCACTTCTGATTGTGTTTTGTACCACGAAGAACCTACAGATAGACATCCAGCAGTATAGGCACCATTTTCGAGCATAAGTTTCAAGTCCTTGAGGCATTCATTTATGCACAAGAATGCATTCCTGAAATAAATGTCGCTAAAATAGCTTAAGTAAAGTTATTGGAGTTTTTGTCAGTGAAAGTAACAGATACTCCACCTATATTTAAGAAAAAATATTTATAAATGCAAAATATATCATTATGAAAACAAGTGTCTAGCCATCCGGTAACTGGACGCCTAGACTGTATAATGTATTCTAGCCATCATGTAACCGGCTAGCCTATCCTAATAATATATAATTTCACCTTTTCGTTTCGCCATTATTGATTTTGGCAATCTTCCGTTTCATCTGCTGAAAATGCAGTACATTAATCTTTCAAGAGGATTTAAAATATACTTTGGTATGTATTCAAACAAAGTTCTGTTTGCAAATAAGTATTAATATCATAATGGAAACACTCAAAGGCGACTGACCAGAAAGAAAGTGCAATTGTACATGTTATACACTACACCTAGATATACTATGAGAGCCCTAGTCGTGGACGGGAAAATATACTACCCATTTCAATCGCGCATTTCTCACCAAAAACAGTTCGGTAAATGGGTCCTATGCATACCGTACAAGTGGTAATTTTTCTTCCATTGTGCACCATTCACACTGTCTCGATGCTTCTTATTGCTGAGACACTGGATATGTTTTTGTAAACGTTACAGAAAAACTTGGATGAAATTTCCTATTTCAATCCGGTCAAGCCGACAACATATCTTCTGGTTGGCTGATGTAGAAATGTATTTTAAAAGTCGTTTCGTCTATACATGTACACTAGAATGTGTATGCAGAATGAATATACAGTGTGAAAGTTCAATACAAATATGTACTACTGTATTATGTCAAATTCAAAATCATTTAACCTTCTAATTTCCGTATTGTACCTTCCGTATTGTATGCTGCCAGACTACTTTTGTTAATATGCATGACCTGACACAGTTCTATAAATAGCGCACATAAAAACTTCACTTAGTTCCATTTTAATATCGATAAACATTGAAGATTTCGTTCAAGAACAAAACAACAAACATAAAGGTAGAGGTATATCATAAAAGAGTCATTATAACAGTAGCTCGATCTGGGATTTCGTATTCGGCTCTCGTGAATTTTGCGCGCCTCGTGAGATCCGATCTGGCAAAAGTCCACTCGAGCCGAATACAGCATCCCAGATCGAGCTACTGGTATAATAACCCTATTTTATCTCCGCCTTGCTGATCTCAAATAAACGTCTTTTTTACAAAGAGGACGCTATGTGAATCAGGGACATGCTGAAGTTATGAATTATACCATTAACTTGTAAATAAATTTGTTGTCGTTTTTTGGGTTGATATATAAGGCAAGACTCGAACTAAAACCGGAAAAAAATAACAAAGCATATAGCATTATTGTTACAAAAAAGACACAGACAAGTGTCTCTGAGTAATTGTTTATACTGAAGGCAGGCATTAAGTTCACGGACTTCGTGAATAGCTATGTTGTTATGCTATAAAATGTGTTTAAACGTTGATGAAATAAAGGTTATTAACGACGATTTTGAAAAATACAGGTACGCACGGGGAACTTCAAACATCAGAAAAGTCGCATTTCTCATAAATATATCTATACCATGTCGAGTCCCATCTTGACACTATTGTTAAGACAGTCATTTTGAGCTCGTGTATCGATTCAAGCATATTCTGTCCAGATAAGCGTTTAGCGAAGTCCATACGCACGAGGTCTGGAAGAATTGAGATGCTCAGAGCGAAAGAATTTAAGAATAATCAGTATGTACTCAACACGATGGTTTTGTGAATTATCTGAATGAAAGATGAAACTCCGTTTTGAGGAAATTATGCGTGCTTGTCAGTGTCACTTTTACAAGAATACAAAACGTAATAACGGTATTGACGTCCGCTTATGTAAAATAAGTACTTGTTTCTTGGTACTAATCCGCAACGATAACTTGAATCCCGCGCAAAAACGCGGACGCGTCCATTTCATGATAATTTAATATTGCGTGTGTATATTATTTGATAAGTAGGTATCAGTATATCTTTAATTCTAATTACCCAGTATGTACAGCGCAGTATGTTCTGTATATGGCAAAATAGCCCAGTCGGGTAAAATGCAGATACTCGTAGCAAACCAGACTGTATCAAATGCTACATTCACTGAACAGTTAGTTCAGTTCTAATATATTGGAGATAGATGAACCATTCTTCATATATTTCAGTATTTATTGATTTCATTTTTTGTAGGAGACTGAAAAAATGCAGGTTTAAGATAGTGGATCCATAATCGTAATCGGCAATTTCCGTTTGTTTACGAATTCTCCATATGTGAATTCGGTATTTTCCGGTCGGTAGGAATGCCGCCACGGTAACGGCCAAAGAACACTAAAGAAGAATTAAGAGATTACGTAATTGCATGGAATTGCAAAGCGTATAGGACTGTTACCTTGAAACAAAGATAAACAGTTTAACTTTACTTATTAAACTATCAATAAAGAGTGTTAACTCTTATCGACTCAAATCAGATATGAGAGGAGGCGATTAATATTGTTTTACGTATTAAAATTTAAATCTTAAATTTAAAAAGATTATATATGTAAAAATTGAGTTCTTCTTCTCATGTTGGCTGAAAAATAAGTTATATAAAGTTTCTAAAGAATTATCTCGGATGTTACAATATAATTCACAATTAAAACAATGTAAGCACATGTTTTTACTTTCAATCTGTCTTTTACAGAAGTGACATAATCTGTCATTAACAGGCAATGGTCGCAGACGCCACATTTAAATTTAGCCATAGCTAATTGGATACTGTATTGATGATGCGTCTGCATGTATAAACCTTAATTGCCAGGCCAGCGTGAAAATAGCAATAGAGCAAATACAGCTTTTGTTGGTATTATTCTCTCTAGTACATTATTAAACACATACACCACATTGCTGTCGGATTTTCAGTTTGTCGGTGTGATACGTCCAAAGAGGATATCTTACGGAAATTGAACATGTTTAGGTGCTCAGTTACTGCAGAATTCTGTAATTAGCTGTCTTCTTAACCAGAACGATGAGCTCGAGCCATACTTTTGTCCGCTTAGGTCATCGTCGTGGACTGTATAAGATACACTAAGAAATAAGATATTCTTTATTCCATAAAATAGTGAAACTGTGTTTACAATGTGCATACAATTTATATACAACCATGTGCAGTTTATAACTTTATCACATGTAAATACCAGTACCTTATGTTTTCACATTTAATTATTATTTATATCAAACGTTTTTTACCAAAATATAGTTCAAAAGGGTATCCTTATATGTAGGATACATGTATAAAAATTCACAACACCCACTATTGCCTGTATCTCATTTTCTGAAAAATACCAATCTGATGTAACAGTTTCAATTCTGAAAATGAAGTTGATCATATATAAATATTCATGATGCAAAGGAAGTCTATAACTACTATCACATTTTGTGTAACACACTAATATTTACCAGCATTTATTCTAACACATTATATACTATATACAGTTGTGACAACTCTGTTTTATATAGATGTTACACTTCCAACAATTGCTTTAACAGATTCTTTCAAAATAATACACAATATGGAGTGGCCTTGTTTTTCAATTCTCTCCCATTCAAGGTGTTCACCCGAAAGTGATTCCGAAAAAATTGGAGTTTGTTCCGATTTCCAATTAGTCCCACTGAAGTTAAAATACTTTGAAACCTTGAATGATTGTTATCATAATGTCAGAAATTAGCATTTTTGTCATTAAGAAATAACGACCGTTAGCTTAAAACACGCGATGACGTCATTAAAGTTTTATCGGCAGAAGGCAGAGAGCTGTTACTTCATATCATTATGCTATCATATGACTTTGTTCGTTATGTTGAGGTTAACTTTCGATGATCTTTATTTTTCTGTTTATGAAGTAAACATTATTTTCGCGTTTGGCGAAATGGCGCAGGTGGTATCTCTATGTATTTAAAGGAAACAACCCTAGACAATACAATTTAATCGTGTAACAATGACTGGTTACGTTATTTTTTTTATCATTCCTTGTACTCTTTAAAACAGCAGAGTTTGTCGTTTTGTCTTAGTGTTCTCAAAAACTGAATGATTGGCGTTTGGATCCGAGTGACAGTCTGATCTTAGAAGCTGGTTATTACATCGCCATGTGCTTTATTCTGATGCATATTGTCATATTTAAATGCATTTAGCCAATCGATAAGAAAACATGTTTCGACTTCTATGCAAACGGTTTCTGGGACAAATCGTCGTGTTTTATACAGAACAAGTGGATTTTCGCGTTGTCACGACTTAGTTATCGTGTGGCCACGAGACACTATCTCGTGCAAACGAGATACTATCGCGTAGCCATGAGATAAAAACGCACATGGAGCTTCGGTATATTTAACACAGTTTATCTTTGCATAATGGTCACACATAAACGTCATGAAATGAACTTTTTAACGAAGCATGTAAAGGACAAAATTGTTCACATTAGTCATGTAAGGTAAACTTTATGATATTATACCAAACCACCAAATCGTGCTGTCTTTGTCTGAACTAGAATTATGATTCATTTCATGACTCCTTATTATAAATCGCGAGTAGACAGTTTGTGCCATTAACCTATCTATAGTTCAAGACAGGTTTGTTGTAACAAATTAAGAAAAAATGCACTTTAAAATTTATTTCTTATGTCATGTAATAAAACATTTGAATCCCAGGTTAATAGTTCAGTTTATTGACCAGCAAGCCATTCAATAAATAAATAAATAGTATTCTAGTCTTATGTCAGTGTCTTTGCTCTCAGACAGAACAAGCTTTACTGAAATAACAATGTGTTTTGTCAAGATTGGTATAGCATTATCATTTTCATTTCAAATTCAAGACTTGCATTTTATTTATTGTTTCTTTGTGTGACAAACAATATACTAGCTTTATAGCCCTACTTCAGTGTTTTGCACTCAAGCTAGATATGTTTTGATATGATTTGTAAAGTGTTCGCATGTTCATTTCAAATTAAAGACTTTTATTTTGTCATTACTTGCTTCAGTGACGAATAACATACTCTGTTTGGGATCAAAACAAATGGGATCACTATTCCATCTGATGCTGTTGCGATCACTCCTTTCTTCTTTCCATCTTGTCCTATCTGTTCAATGTTGTGCGATCCGTATCCACATACAAATATGTTGCCTATTCTATCAGTATCAACTCCTGAAACTTCAATTAATCCTGAATCGGTATATATATCAGTATGTTTCCCGTGATTATCAATAGTTCTCATTCTTTTAGTGAAACTGATGGTTGTCTTTGTTTTTCTGTTTACGAAACAAAAACATCATTTTCGCGTGCGAAAAAAATGATAAATGTGGTATACTTTGAATCTCTATGTATTTATAAGGAAACATCCCGGGACAATAATATTTTATTGTGTATCCAGGACTACTACATAATAAAACAATGAATAATTGCACAACAGACACAGTGCCATTTTTTTGGAGTATACCTCCACATGTTCAGACCGTTTAGTTTGTTGTTGTTTTGTCTTAAAGATTTGTTTAAAAATGGCATTTAAAACTAGAGCAAACGGCGTTTGGGTTTTAACCCTCCCGATGGCCCAATTTATCTAAGAAGCTGATCATTACGTCGCATGGTGATTTATACTGTATATATTTAATACATTTAGCTAAGATTGTCAACCCCTTCGATAAGAATGGTTTCTGGAACGAATTTGCGTGTTGGATTTATATCTTTTTGCCGCGTTCCAACGAGATACTACCTCGCCGGGACAGGTTGATTATCGCGTTGCCATGTGAACTATATACCATCGTGTAGCCAAAAGACAAAGAAACGGAGCTTCGTTTATATTTAACACGGTATTTCTTTGTATGATTGTTGCAAATAAACATTTTGAAATAAACTATCAAACGACGCATGTAGCGGAAAAATTTTCTCATTAGTTACGTAATGTTTCCTTTAAAAGTTATAACCAAAAATCCTATTCGAGCTGTTTTTGTCAGCGATTTTACTACTTCCTATATAAATCGCCGGTATACAGTTTGTGCAATTGATCGGTCTATTGATCAACACGGATTTACTAGGCTAAAGTAAACAACTGAGAAATACTTTAATTTAATTTCTTATATCATACATAACATATTTGGTCCTCAGGCAAAAAGTTTTTATTATTGACAGGCAAGCCATTCAATAAGTATATTTTTGTCAAGATTGGTATAGTGCTATCCGTTTCATTTCAAATTAAATACTTTCATTTTATTATTGTATCCTTGTGTGACAAATAACACACTCTGTTTTGGATCAAAACAAATGGATAATGGTTTACAAAGTCCATCTGACGCTGTTGCGATCACTCCTTTCTTCTTTCCGTCTTGTCCTATCTGTACAATGTTGTTTGATCCCCATCCACATACAAATATGTTGCCTCTTTTATCAGTATCAATTCCTGAAACTTGAACTAAATCCGAATCGGTATATGTATCAGTACGATTTCCGTGAATATCAAAAGTTGTCATCCTATTAGTAAAATCGACGACGAACAGTTTGTCTCTGTTGTCGCTGAAGGCAATGTCCCTACTACTTCCGAAAGGATGATTCCCGGAAATGTCTTTCGATACTGTCTGCAGCACGTTACCTGCCATATAGGGAAGAACTGTCATCAGTTATGTACAATTTGTCTTCCTTGCAAGCAATGCCGAAACAACGATGACCCATGGTTAGTTGCCGTGTTTGTGTCATTTGGTTTCCAAGAGAGACAAATTGAATTGTGTTGTTATAAAAGGTTACTGCTGCTTCCTGTTCATTTGTAGCGCAAACAAAGTGAGGATAAACAGGAAATTCCCACTGATCTATCGCAAATATATTGGTAACGTAAGTACGTTTCATTTTTTTATTGTTATTATCAGTTAACAGCAGCATTCCTGTTTCTGTTAAACATGATCCAAAGATATAACATTTATTTGTGTCATTAGGCAATTTGATATTCATATCACTGGTGCTGGTAATTGAATAGACGCTTGTCCTAGGTTTCAATGCTGCGGAGGAACTAATGCTGAGTTTTCCTAATGATTTTAATCGACGCAAAGTATCTCGTACATCTGTCTTCACTTGAAATTTTATTTTTGTGATAGAAGGTGTCTTCAAGGAATTAATGACGTCATCTGCTCTGGTAGCTTTCTCTTGAGCGATTTTCATATTGACAAATGTTTGAGCTTTGTTTACTTCTAGTTGCAGAATATCATTATCAGCTTGCTTCATGTCTTCCATTTCAGTTTCAGCTTTTTTCTTTTCTTCCTCTAGCATACTCTCTCTTTTGTGATATTCTTCTTTAATTTCATTTATAGATTCCTTTTTTAGATTTTGAAGTATAAGTTCCAATTCTTTTATGAAGTCTGTAATCGTAGTTATTGCTTCTGCCTTTGAATCCTTCATCTCTTTAAGAAGTGACAAACGCATCTGTATAATTTTCTTCAACTGCTTTATATTATCCTGTAGCTTAAGTGTTGTTGCATCTGCGTCTTCCTTTTTAAAAATAGTGTTTATAATATCGGGTACCAGTTGTACGTCTGTGCAACTCCTGAAAAAGAAGTAAAAATGCTTAAATGTAATAAAAATATGTGATATTAATCCGGAACATTATCCATGGCGACATCTCTACAAGAGCGATGTACATTAATGATTCTAGTTTGTAAAACAAGAAATCACTACTTCTACAATATTTGATACTCTAAAAGTCTTTAAAGGCAGACGTTCAGGATACAACAAGTGAAACTTGGAGATAAAACATAAATTATGCACTTTTGTAATACTAACATTCATTTGTCGTCTATAGGACGGATTACACCAAACCGGAAGTGACTACTCAGTGTTACATGTGAAGTAGTTCAAAATGTAGTTCCATGCTATGGATGAAATCTGGTATAATGAGTGACATGATGAGGTGACAGTTAAATTTTTGGCTTCTGTTTATTGCTTATAGTATTGAGAATAGATCTAGACCATTTTCGTTGTAAATTTCTTGGAATAAGTTTTATTCTTTGCGAAAAATGTCTACCTACGCGTAACTGCTAAACGGCTGTTTTCATGGGGGCATTTTTAGAGGGTGATGTTTCTCAGAACAGATTATTTTTCTTATATTCAATATAACATGTCAATATTTTTCTATTTTTGATAAGAAGACATGTTATACTAAATGACCATATATGGTTTTCATATCATTGAAATGCTCTAAAGTGCTGAAAATGAGGTCTGAATGTTTTGTTATTAATATGAAATAAATAAGGAATTGAATTGGTAGAATGTAACCTATAAGTTGTGCAGGGGTAAAAATTTAAAATTGTTTAGATGTGGCTGTAAACAGGCTAGTTTGGCCAGATTATGATAGAAGATGACAATTTCAGTGCAATTTAGAAGAGAAAAAGAAGAAAAACTAAAAATATTTCAAAATCACTGTTTTGGGTGTATTTTTTTCAAAAAATGCATATTTATTGACTAAATATTGGTATGTTTTAGGTGTCAGGGGTGGGTTTGGGTATATTTTACAGTAACAGCGTGTGATTTGAGTGCAGTTTATAGTAAAACTTGATAAAATATGGCAAAAATAAGCTCAAGCAAGGAAAAGTGGTCAAAAATGATGTCGCGACAGCTTTTTTCCAGGAAATTTGGCGCGCTAGCATACGTTACTGAAAAAGCCATAAAACCTTGAAAATTGATTGTATCAAACTGAAACTGGTTTTTTTTTTCATGCATTTAGGTTACTGGTACAATTTAAGTGAAAATAACACATTTTGAGTATGAAAAATGTTTCTTTAAGGACGGATTACACCAAACCGGAAGTGACTACTCAGTGTTACATGTGAAGTAGTCCAAAATGTAGTTCCATGCTATGGATGAAATCTGGTATAATGAGTGACATGATGAGGTGACAGTTAAATTTGTGGCTTCTGTTTATTGCTTATAGTATTGAGAATAGATCTAGACCATTTTCGTTGTAAATTTCTTGGAATAAGTTTTATTCTTTGCGAAAAATGTCTACCTACGCGTAACTGCTAAACGGCTGTTTTCATGGGGGCATTTTTAGAGGGTGATGTTTCTCAGAACAGATTATTTTTCTTATATTCAACATAACATGTCAATATTTTTCTATTTTTTGATAAGAAGACATGTTATACTAAATGACCATATATGGTTTTCATATCATTGAAATGCTCTAAAGTGCTGAAAATGAGGTCTGAATGTTTTGTTATTAATATGAAATAAATAAGGAATTGAATTGGTAGAATGTAACCTATATTTAGTTTCTGCAATACTCCTAGATTTAGGCAAACTTTTTCAATATATCCTCAAAACAGTTCCAGTAAAAGAAATAAAAATATTTTAAGTCTGAATCAAATTAATACAGTTATGATAGAAATAGAACAAAAGGGCATCAAAACGCAAACATTAAATTCCTAGATAAGAGAGCGCATAACTCATAACATATTGCTGTCAGAGTTATTGATCTTGTGCCATATAATGCGGATGATGATGTGAAACAACTATCTTAAGTTTGTATCAAATACATTTAGTAACAATAAGGATATGGTCAAAAAGCATCAAAAAGCTAAATTGAAATTCTAAGGAAAAAAGGGACAAAATTCATGAAATGTTTGCACCAGAGTTATGGATTTTGTGTCATGTGATAACAAGTTTTAATTTACTTCTTAATTTTTCATTTCTTAATTGAAAATGTTTTTTTTATTTTTTATTTTTTTGGAATCCTTTTTCTAAGTCTTTGATAACAAGAGCTGTTTGTAAAACACGTATGTCCCCATGATGGATTGTCATATTTTCATTACTGTGATTACTATGACCTTGACCTACTAGCCCCCGAAACGTCTGCGGTCATCTACACCACAGGTCCAATCACTCTATCAAGTTGGATCAAGAACAGGTAAAATCGTGCACGTAGTCTTTAGGAGGAGGTGCGTGGGTACTTAGATATACTATTGTCTGCCCGTCAATCCATCAGAATTTCTGTCTCGCATATCTCAAAAACAAAATCTGACTTAGGATCATCGAACGTTTTAGTAATGTCATCAGCATGAGAAGTTCTGAACCTAGGATTTTGTTTTGGATTTCACGTAGAATTATGACACTTGATAGTCAAAAACATGCAAAAATGGACAACAGTTGAAACAGCCTACTTTTCTTAAAGTAACCAGCATTTCAAAAATATTGTCACAGTAATGTAATCTAAGTATGAAGCATTGTCTTAGAAGATCTGTTAAGCTTATGAATTTTATTATTTACAACACGAACCTTGCATAGACAGGTCTGAACAAAAGCTTTCATCTTACATGTCAGTCTCTCTCAAACCTGTTATAATGAATTAAGTCTTGTCTAAGATTTTAATAATATCCGCATACCTGTGTGTCAGAGCCATGCAACTTGTGCAACCCACCACGTCATGGTTTCCACAGTACATATCCATAACCTTTACTGTATGAATCTTGCATCTCAAGGTCGGTAAATCCGGGAGGTCCGACGTAATACCTGTCGACTTAAAATCTGATTTATCAAGAAGCTGATGTCCTTCTAAAGCAGGAAAATCTTCATGTATGTCTACACATGATCTACAACAATATCCTTGACACTCCACACAGTATTTTACCGCTTCTCTATTCTTATTTTTCTTGGCACAAGGCGTACATTTAAAGTTAAATATTTCATCCGAAGTTTCTTCACACCCACCAGTCGCCATTTTGTTCAGATAACAATTTTACTTCCTCTTTCGTTTTCAAAGATCGTTTACGTTCAGGTTAACTTAAAAGATAAAATACAAATAAATACATGTAAACCCACAGTTTATTTTAAATTGCGTTTTGAATTCTGTTGAAAAACGTTTTTAAGACATTGAATGTACAGCTGTATCTGTTTTCGTATTTCCTCTGACCTTTGTTATTTAAACCAGTTTTCAAATATCTCTTGTTGTCTCACTGTAGAGATAGATCTAGTACCTAAAATTTTAGATTATGAAAAACACAAATACAGGTTATATTGTTTGACAATATACCTGCGCGGAGGTTGCATTTACGTTTCTTATCCTTACTGATTTTGTATTATTAGTATTGCCTCCGTTTGTCTATCTTAGTTTCAAGACAGGTTGGAAATAAAAAAGGTGAAATTTCTGGTTTTGGCGCGTTGTCGTCTTTTCGCTTTGTCGCGGGCGCTAGAGCGAAAATGCGAGATTTAGAACTCGACAAGCGACAAACCACAACGCGACAAGGCGAGAATCTTGAAGCTTATTATTATAAAGATTTATATTGAATTGCTTGTCTTTCATAGAGTTCTTAAATAAGTTACACAAAGCATACAAATAGAACACTTTTTACCATTGTCCTGCTTGATGATTGCTAAAAAATAATATTTTTAGATGCTTGAACAACACTTATTTCTGACAACCACACAGTTTATATTCGTATGCATGCAGTTCTTGTTTTAAATGTTACATGGCTTAAACTTATACTAGCCCAAAATGATTTTATACAATAGTAAGAATCATTAAATGCTTTCATAAAATACGGACCTTAACAAAAAAAACTGAAAACATAAAAAGAATGAAATAGGGGTCGTAATATTTACTGAATGCAATTAAATGTAAGTACGGTATACATATCTTTGTTTCGCGACTGGGAAGTTAGGTTTCCTGTTCAGGAAGCTTTAAAATTCAGAAATGTAAAAGAATACAAATTTTGTTCAGGCATTAACAAAAAAAAATCTGAATGGTTGAAAATTTAATGATGCCTTGTATGCTCTTATATGCACATGGTCTTTTTATGGAAATAAGTCAGAAAATGATGACTTTGCTTCTCGAACAGGAAACAAGTTACTACATTCAGTAACAAGTTTCCATTCGAGAAAAAAACATAAATTAATTTCCTGAATGGGAAGTTTTCCCTGCTGTTTTCATTCTCATCAATTTTTTATTACTTCTGTTCTTTCATGCTGCTCCAATTTTCACTCGAAATTTTCATCTGATCTCAATAAACTATGCCACAAAAACATGATCGTCCACTTAATAAATGGGCTAAATGATATATAACTTTCCATTTGGAGATGAAATAGTATTTTATTTAGAGACTTTTTGTTATATTTAATGTTAGTTTTCATCACTTATATAAGCTTTGGTAAAAAAACATTTTTTACAACATCCCGCTGTTTCACATGCGATTAAATGTTGTGAAAATCTCACTAAGTCTTCTGGTTTATGATGCAAGAGAATTATACTTTCATAGCAGCGTATCCTCGAAGATTCCATTTTTAAATTAGTATTTTTCTGTTGTAGTACATTGTACTCCTTCTTTGTTTGTTTTGGGTTTTTTTTGTATTTTTTCGTAATGTACTTTTTCATTTTACCATGTGTATGCAGTTACTGTCAGTATTGTTATTGCCATGAAATTATTGATATTATTTGTTGTTCTGTAAACTGTTTAACAAGAATCAATAAAGTTGATGTTCTGTTCAGTTCTGTTCTGTATCTTATCTTGACACTCCATATATACTGTATTGCAAAAACAAGAACCTTGTATATAGTACTACATTTTGTATTTATAACATTCTTATACGACAAAACCATGTTTTATTTGTAATAAAACAGCAAGGCTGGTCATACCTGTGGTGACTAAGAATTTCAGTTGTATGAAATAATACGAGCATGGTGGAGAGGGGTGGGGGAGGGGTGAAACAAGCTGAGATATAAGTGTGAGTGTGAAACATGTGAGAAATTAATAAGAGGGCCAAATTAGCCCTAGACCGCTTGCCTGAGTTTCGCTACTTGCTTGAACAGTTTTTATAAATGGTTATACAGGAAAATGTCTTTAATATTTTTTTTTGAAATAGTGCCTGTATTATCTGACTGCAATATTGTAAAATATTCTACTAAATTAATATGTTTGGGGGATGGGTAGGGGTAAGAGGTTGGGGAAATGATGACATAAGATACTTAGAGACAATATCAGACAAAAATCAGAATGAACAATCTTCATAAAAGTCACCTATGGAACATATGTGTAAAATTATTTTAAAATTATGTATGCTGTTTTGATAAGAACCTAGCTTTTTTAAAGTTAGAAAAAGTGACATTTCCCCCTGGTGGCCATGTTTTTGACAAATCAAAATAATTTTAACTTTTGTGGTAGTGGGTCACACAATGACAATTTACTTGGTGTTATTTTAAATTCAGGGCATTAGTTTTACACAAGATTTGTAAAGTTTCTACTATATACATATAGGGAAACTTGACCAAACCCTCTGGCAACCACATTTTTTTTCAAAAATTGTAAGAATTTTAACACTCTTGATAGAGGGTTACAAAATGATCATTTATGTGAAATTGTTTTAAAATCAGACCAGATGTTTGACACGATTTTAAAAAGTTTCCACTTAATACATTTAGGGAAAGTGAACACATCTCTTGGCAGACATTTTGTGATGAATCATAATATTAATTTGAAAATCCTGGTAGAGGGTTACATTATATGGACCACTTGTGAAATTAATTAATTCAAAATTGGACTAGCGGTTTAAGATTAGAAGATGTCTTTTGAAGATTTTTGTATTTTTAACTCTGGAGGCCCTTATGTGCAATTAAGCAAAACAGCTTCAACAACTGGGAACAAGACCACCCAAAGAACATGAAGGCTAATTAAGTTTCATCAACTTCCATCTCATGGTTTCAGATGAGATGTCATTTTAAGGAGTGCGGAGCGACAGATGGTGAAAGATCACAATAGCTCACGGGAGAATTTTGTCCTCAGGTGAGCTAAATATAGAGGGTGGAGCTAAATATAGAGGGTGGAGGTAAATATAGAGGGTGGAGGTATGTGTGCTTGCTATAAAACTTTAACCAGCAACATTACACTTTTTGACCCCAGTGACCATGACCTTCGGGATACCTGACCCTAAACTATCAGTTGTCTGCCCCTTACCAAAACCAACTCTTGCACGAAATTTGATGATAACTAAAGGTGTACTGGTCAGGAACCCAGGCAATCCTTGCGTGTATCAGTGCTATACACTGGGCACGTTAAAGAACCAGGCTGTCTATTCGCAACGAGCTAGGCTAAGTTAGCCGGACAAGCCTGTATCTGATTTCTGATCTCTCTGTCGTGGGGGCTTTGTCTCACTCTGTCCCTCTGGTCAGATCGCTCTGTGTCTGTACTAGTAGAGGATGAATTTTGCGCCCTATGTGGCTGCATTTGAACTATGTAAAGCGCCTTTGAACGTGAAATTGATCATGAAAAGGGCGCTATATAAATCTGGTATAATATATAATAAATATAATATATAATATATAATAGGTAAAGTAATTAAGAAAACGAAGAGACACCAAGAAGCTTGACATAAAACTTCAACCTGTAAGTAACGATGGCACTGATCCAAGTGCAAATATCACAGTCCTTTTTATCCTTCAAATAGCCAAACTAAAAACAAGAGCACCGCCTTGTGGGTGCTGACGCTAATCTGATTTTTTGAATACCTATGATTTTCTAAGTCTAAAAAGGGCCATCATTCTTGCAAAAAGCAGGATGGAGTTAAGTTTCTTGCTGTACAGGGTCAGCTTATGATGGTGAAAAACTGTTGCAAGTTTTAAAGCAATAGCTTTGAAAGTTTAGGAGAAAAGCTGACTTAAACATAATACTCAACCAAGAAAACTGATTTTCTAAGTCCAAAAGGGGCAATAATTCTTCAAAAAGCAGGATGGAGTTATGTTTCTTGATGTACAGGGTCAGCTTATGATGATGAAAAAGCGTTGCAAGTTTCAAAGCAATAGCTTTGATAGTTTAAGAGAAAAAGTTATGGCATACGTACAAAGAATATCAAATTATGAAATCTGGACATGTTTTGGTTTTCAGTTACTGCTATAATCAGCACCGAAACGTTGGTCATGAAACAAGTTTTAGTAAACTTAGATAGTACTGCTGTTACAGCTGGAAGTTATAACAGTAGTAAAAGTCTTAGAATTACTGCTATGAC
This sequence comes from Mercenaria mercenaria, assembly GCF_021730395.1. Lineage (NCBI taxonomy): Eukaryota > Metazoa > Mollusca > Bivalvia > Venerida > Veneridae > Mercenaria > Mercenaria mercenaria. Next base: position 8,670 of record NW_026461083.1, on the reverse strand, counting down.
TGTTGGAAGTTACAGTTAGAGAGGCAACAGAGTAACTGCTATAACTACCTTAACTACCAACAGCAGTAACGACAGTATTACTGCTATTAGTGTGATAAAGACCAACAACACTAATGACAGTGTCACTACTTTTTGTTTCTTCTATAATTTACAATGTTCAGGAGGGCTTGAGGATACATAGACTATGTGAGTATTTAATTTGTGTGCCTGTTATAGTTGAAAGAGTGCATATAGAATTGCCGACGGATTTTAGATATGCCGACGACATCTGTCCAGAGAAGATCAAAATATCCAAAAAGAACATGTTCTGGTGTTCAATTACTGCTGTAATCAGCACCGACACGGCGGCCTCGAATCAAGACTTGGTCTACTTAGGTCACAGTCGGGAATTGTCCAAAATACACTACGAAATCGGTTATAGCAATCATTGGTTCATGCGTTGTCGAAAAACTATCAAATCTATTTCAATTTGTAATTTTAGTTAATTTTCATGTGTCGAAAAATGGACCAAGTCTCTGTTACTGTTGTAATTAACAATGTACAGGCAGGCTTGAGGATGCATTAAATCACCTCAAAATATGGCTGGTATTAATCTCCAGTATATTAGCACAGCCCCACGTTGCCGTCGGATTTTTATTTTGTCAGCGTGATACGTCCAAAGGGGATCTTTACGAAAATTGTACATATTTTGGTACTCAGTTACTGCGGTATTCAGTTATTTCTGTATTCTACACCAGAACGATGAACTCTAGCCATGATGTTGTCCGCCTCGGTCATCGTTGGAGACTGTAGTGGAGATACACTAAGAAACAAGATATTCTTTATTCCATAAAATAGTAAACGTGTATTTACAATGCGCATACAACTTTATACAACCATGCGCAGTTTATAAGTTTATTACATCTAAATACTAACACCTTATTTTTTCAAGGTGTTCATCCGGAAATGCTTCCGAAGTATTGGAGTTTGCCCTGATTTCCAATTTGGACCTCCGGAAAATAGTTCTGAGTATTGGCCAGCAAGCCGTTTAATGAATATATAGTATTTTAGTCTTATTTCAGTGATTTTGCACTCATACAAAACAAGCTTTAATGAAACAAAAATGTGATTTTGTCAGAATTGGTTTAGTGTTATCATTTTCATAACAAATTAAAAACTTTCATTTAATCATTGCTTTTTTGTGTGACAAACAACACACTCTGATTTGGATCAAAACAGACGGATAATGGATTGACAAGTCCATCCGATGCTGCTGCGATCACTCCTTTCTTCTTTCCATCTTGTCCTATCTGTACAATGTTGTTTGATCCGTATCCACATACAAATAAGTTACCTCTTCTATCAGAAGCAACTCCTGAAGCATGAACTAAATCTGAATCGGTATATGTATCAGTATGTTTTCCGTGAGTATCAAGAGTTCTCATCCTATTAGTGAAATCGACGACGAACATTTTGTCTCTGTTGTCACTGAAGGCAATATCTCTGCTATTTTTGAAAAGACGATTCCCGGCACTGTCTTTTGGTACTGTCTGCAGCAGGTTACCTGCCATATCATGTACGTAAAGGGAAGAAGTGCTATCAGTTGTGTACAATTTGTCTTCCCTGTTAGCAATACCGTAACAATAATGACCCATGGTTAGATGGCGTGTTCGTGTCATTTGGTTTCCAAGAGAGATAAATTGAATAGTGTTGTTTGAAAGGGTTACTGCTGCTTCCCGTTCATTTGTAGCGCAAACAAAGGAAGGAGTATTAAGAAACTCGCAATGATCTATCGCAGACAAATTGGTAACGTATGTACGTTTCAGCTTTTTATTGTTAAAATCAGTCAACAGCAGCATTCCTGTTTCTGTTAAGCATGATCCAAAGATATGACATGTTCTTGTGTCATCTGGTAATTTGATATTCATATCACTGGTGCCTGTAATTGAATAGACGCTTGTCATAGGTTTCAAGGCTGCGGAAGAAGAAATGTTGAGTTGTCCTAATGACTTGAATCGATGCAAAGTATCTCGAATATCTGTGTCCGCTTGAAAGTTTATTTTTGTGTTAGAAGATGTATTCAAGGAATTAATGACGTCATCTGCATCGGTAGTTTTCGCTTGAGCGATTTTCATATTGACAAATGTTTCAGCTCTGTTTGCTTCTAGTTGCCGAATATCATTATCAGCTTGCTTCATGTTTTCCATTTCAGTTTCAGCTTTCTTCTTTTCTTCCTCTAGCATACACTCCTTTTTGTGATATTCTTCTTCAACTTCATTTATAGACTCCTTTTTAAGATTTTGAAGTATAAGTTCCATTTCCCTTATAAAGTTTGCAATCGCAGTTATTGCTTCTGTCTTTGAATTCTTCAATTCTTTAAGAAGTGACAAACGCGTGCTTATAATTTTCTCTAACTGCTTTATCTTATCCTGTAGCTTTAGTGTTATTGCATCTGCGTCTTCCTTTTTGAAAACAGTGTTGATAATATCGGGTATCAGCTGTACATCTGTGCAACTCCTGAAATATTGCAAATATGCTTATTAATAAATATAACAAAATATGTGATATTTATCTGGAATATTATGCTTGGAGACATTTCTACAAGAGATACACATAGTGAATTCGCGAGTAATACATATAAATCGAAGAACATCAACGAACGCAGAAATATTAGAAATATTAAAAAAGAATTATATACAATATTCTTTAAAGGTAGATGTTCAAGGTACAGCAAGTGAAACTCGGAGAAAAATCATAAATTATGCACTTCTGTAATAACAACATTCATTTGCCACCAATATTTAGTTTCTGCAATACTCCTAGAGCCAGATTTAGGCTAACTTTCTCAATCTATGTTCAAAATAGTTCCCGTAAAAGAAACCCAAATTACAAAATAAATGCTACAATTTGCGTCTAGGGCACCTCTAATGAGTTTGTAGGGTACAATTCAAAAGCTGTCAAAGTAGACAGCTCACCCGACTATTTTGATGCTGGATAGTGAAATTTTGCATATCTGAGGAAGCTGAAGCTACCACTGCGGTGTTTAATGACCGCAATGTGGGTGAAAATCTATTTAGTAATTACAGAGATAGAGGTAAAATGTATCGAAACATTGACTAAGTATAAAAGGGCAATAATTCATGGAAACTTTCTGCAGGAGTAATGTATTATGTGCCATATCATGTGGCTAATAATGTAGGTCAACTATTTTAAATCTGAATCAAATAACTGAAATACAGCACAAGCGCATCAAAACACAAACCTTAAAAGTTAAGAGAGAGCATAAGTCATAACATATTGCTGCAAGAGTTATGAACCTTGTGTCATATATATGGGTGGTGATGTAAAACAACCATCTTAATTTGTATCAGATCCATTTAGTAACAATAAAGATGTTATAAAACAGCTTCCAAAAGCTAAACTGAAATTCTAATGAAAAAGGGAACTTAATTCATGAAATAATTGCACCAGAGTTATGGATATTGTGTCATGTGATGATGATGATGATTATTATTATTATAGTTATTATCATCATCATTTTTATGATGATGATGATGATGATGATGACGATGATGTTGATGATATAGAACAACTAAATTAAATTTGGATCAAATTCATTAGGTAATAATACTCCACATAACCAATATTCAAACTGGACCTAGAATTTATCAAGGCAATCATTCTGATCAAATTACATGAAGCTAAAGTAAAAAATTCAGCCTCTATTGCATACACATGCTAAGTATGAACAAACGACAAACGACGGACGAAGGAATCGAGCGATCTTGCTCGGGTGAGCTAAAAGGGTTAAGGAGAGTTAACGTTTTTATAAGACTTCATTAAAGACAACCCTCATTATGTACTCTTTTTCGCTCCTTTCAATTTCTCTTTTCGTGAAATAAAATTCTTAGGACACTATTTTTATCTAGCACGCAGCTTCGAAAGAATGCTCTTTATACAGGAAGCTCGATATTATTGAGAAAGTGCACGAGGCGGGGAAAAAAGATTATGACAATTTATATTTGTCAATTATACCGGCATAGACTTACACTGAATTTTGGTAGTGATCACTTTATAAGAAGATTTTTTTGCATTTTTATTCGGCTATTTGTATAGTTCCTTTACAAAATATACAGAAAATCTGGAAAAATGAGCATTTAATACAGGACCCTTTTCCAAAAATATAACCCTGTGCAAGCAATATCTTGCATTTCATTAAATTGTTAATGTAAATCTGCGTCAGGATCCATTTATCGTCAAGATATTTGTTATTTTAAATAAAAACCTTGCTAATTTTAGTAACATTGAGACATTTACAATGATAAAATGCGTATGGATGCACTTGCTAGGTCCTTAAATCGACTAAAATAGTTCCAACAAAGTAGAACGGATTTTAATGTTATTTCCAAGAGAAAAATTCAAGCTATACATTTATAAGTTTTGGGTTTGAAATATAATTACGAATGTTTTAGTAAAAGGGATGCAAATACATACCATTTCTAGTCAATAAAACCCCAATAAAATTCGATAAAAACTGTGATGGTTGATATCATGAGGCACCTTTACTAGAATCTTCACAAGTATCGGACAATCGGATAAAAATGCATGTGCTCTTTACGTGTGGCAAAAGAACGCTCAACGATAAGAAAGCCTACATAAGATTATCAATATATTACGAATCGTTTTGCCACTAGAAAGATAATTTCAGTCAGGTAATTTATTATACATTTTAACAATATCCGATTCATTTTCCTATTAAACAAAGAAGGCTGAAAACAGTGAATTATTATACAACAATTCACTGTTCTGACGTCACAATTATTACGTCATAGCGTCAAACGGCATATAGCGGCGCGCTGGAAAAGAACCAATTGAAAACGGGCAAATATTTAATGAATGCCGTCAATGATGTACTTTAAAGTCCTTGGTAACGTGTTAGAATCGAAATAATATATCTCATTTAGTGATTACTCTTGAATAAAATCATTGTCTGTCGTTCAGATGCGTATTATGCGCCCTCGTGATATAATTCCTTCGCATCTGAACTCCAAACAATGATTTATTCAGCGACAAATCACTAAATGAGATATAATATTTCTTAAGTATATGCTTTAATTAAAGACGTGTATGTTATTAATCATATCTTACCTGAAAAGCCTTCTTTATTTTCATTTTCGTCAGAAAAGAACAAGCATTTCGAGTCTCCCCAAAATTTCCACACATCATACAAATATAAAACTTGTTCCTTATATTTCAAAATGTCATATTTTCTTTCATTTTATCTATTTTTTCCTCAATCCAAATAGTTGTTGTTTATATTTTTCTCCGACTTGAATGACATTTACATACTTAGGAGACACGGCTACATGTCACTGAAGTTGCTGTTTTAAGTAATATACCGGAAATTATTACGTAACTATTATGCAAATGACAGGATAAAACATCTATATATATAGGTCACCTAGGTAATCAAGACCCTAACTTAATTTCGAGGGTGTCCCCTAATTAGTGGGGATCATAAAAAGTTACTGAAGCATACAATATGAAAAATTAAAAGACAGTGAAGAAACTCTTGTGAAAGGTAAAATTTCTTCTGATAAGTTATTAAATAATACATAACCATGGAACATAAGGACATTTCTACTACTCCTGAACTGTTTAAAACATGTGATTTTATATGCATACAAGAACACTGGTTATTTCAGGCTCAAATTAATTTGCTAGGTGAAATAAAATCTTCCATTGACTTTGCTGGTAAGGGAGCAGACTGTAAAAACCCGTTGCCGCCAATCCAGATGCCACGCGGGTATGGAGGTGTTGCCGTGCTATGGAAGGATCGGTATAGCAGATTTGTTACTGTACTTTCAGATGGTTCAGAGCGCATTCAATGTATTGAACTTGGAAATAAATCCAATAACTCTCGTAAAACTCTATTAGTATCAGCATATTTTCCTTGTAGAGGTTATTCGACCAGTAATGATGACATTTGTGCATGTGTTGATGAGCTTTTTGAAATTTTTATTAAATACTCACCTACTCACAATATTCTAGTTGGTGCGGACTTGAATGAAGACCTTAATAGAAATGGTTCTGATAGGAGATGAGTTTACATACATGAATTTATTACAGACTGTAGAATACAGTTCAGTTGTTTATCTTCAACTTTTATTCATCCCAATGGACATGATAGATCTGAAATAGATTGCTTCTTCATATGTGGTGACACTTTTTTTGCAAACTGTGATAAAGAAGTTGTCGAACTTGCATCTATTGTATCTGACCATATGCCAATAGTTATGAATATTTCTGTACAGTTGAAAAGTCTAGATAAATCAAGCTCTACTGGGAAAAGCAAATCACTAACTGCTAGAATAAATTGGGATAAGGTTGATAAAGAACTGTATTTGACTTCGGTGAATGCAAAGTTGGAAAATTTTTCTCCGAGTGATAGCATTGAACACACTGTAAACCAACTGAATAAAGTCATTTATCCTGTCACTTGCAGTATTTTCGACCCGATATCAGGGTGCCGTATATCTTTCTTGATATACCGTCAGTTGATCATGTGACCAGTGATATACGGTCAGTTGATCATGTGACCTTATGATCGATATTGTTGTCATAAGAAATTTTGCAACGAAACCATCATCATTGTGTTGGAAATGTCCGAGCTAAGAAAATGAGTGGTCAAATAATGAGTTTTTATTCAAAAACGAAGAAGTTATTGCGATTTTGCCGGTAATCACGTCATTATATAAGTGACGTCATTACGAATATGACGTCATTAAAGCGGTTGTCGCACACTTATTTTTGTAAAATAAATGCCAAGTACCGGAAAATGAAGTAATGACAAGATAAATAGAATAATAGGTTAGTGCCTAAGATGGAGAAAGTTTATCTGGCTCAGCTCCGGACGTTATCAGGTTCGCCTTCGAACGGCTCACCCGATAACCTCCTTCACCTCGCCAGATAAACTTTCTCATCTACGGCACTAGCCTATTATTCTCTATAACTAGTGCAAGTGTAGATGCCTCTGGTAGAAAGAAAAGCGGGAAAAAGTCAAAACCCAAATTAGCGGTCTAGAATGAAAATATATCCAACACCTTAAATGCAGCTCGCATAGCACATAAAGCCTGGGTACGGGCTGGGAAAAACTGTAATCCGAATGATTCCTTGTTTATTGAACGTAAAAACTGTAAGAAAGAATTTAGGCGTCAGTGTCGTATTGCTGTGGCTGACGAGCTTGCAAATGAAAGAAATGAGATAATGACTGCAAGGACTGGTAATACCAAAGTGCTATTCGGGTGAGGACGCAGTACTTGAGGGGTTCAGGAAACATTTTGAAGGTTTGGCAAAGTCTTCAAAGCGATATTTTTGATAAGACATTTCAAGAACAGATAGGGAATGAATTTCAAGTTATTGCTGAAAACGTGAAAAATAAATCGATAGAACCGGTTACACACGAGGAATTTAATAAAAGCGTTAAAATCTATACACACTGGTAAATCTTCTGACGTATATGGTGTTACCGTTGAACATATCCTTTCAAGTTGGCGGTGAACTTTTGCAGTATGAACTGTTGAATGTTATTAAAGATATTTTTAAGCTCGCAGAAATTCCAACATGTTTGAAAACTGGAATTGTTTCCCCAGTCTATAAAAATAAGGGACATCCGTCGGACGCCGCAAATTATCGAGGTATAACAGTATTACCAGCAGTTTGTAAAGTCATTGAAACTATCATTAGAAATCGTATTCAAGACAAAATTATGTTAAATCAAAATGTTACCCAACGTGGTTTTACGAAAGGGTCATCTCCCTTAAATGCAGCTTACATACTGGAAGAGTTTTACAGAGAATACGCTGATTTAAAACTGGACGCTCACATTGTTCTGTTAGATGCAAAAGCCGCGTTTGATGTCGTCTGCCATATCCATTTAATGAGAAGGCTTTATCATGCCGGAGTAGACGATAGGCACTGGCTACTTGTTAAATCGCTACATGAAAATACCTCCAGTGTGGTAAAGTTAAAACATCTCACTAGTGAATGTTTCCAGATTTCCCAAGGTGTACGTCAAGGAGGAATCCTCTCCACGACTTGTATAAAACTTATGTAAACCCTTTACTGAACCAGTTAGAGTTAACGAAAATTGGAGGGGAAATCGGTACTATGACTTTGAACAATTGTGCATGTGCTGATGACATATGTTTAATGAGTAACGTAGAGTATGAACACAACTGCTGATAAACATCGCCAGCAACTTTGCAAATGAACAACGATATCTTTTACAACCGTCTAAAACTGTATCCACTGAATTAACAAACCTAAAAAATCCTAGTAGTAGGTGCTCAAACTTCAATATGGGTAGTGAACAGTTAAGGAACGTGAACTCATCACAACATTTGGGAATCACAAGAACACCGTCTGTGGTAGAAAATGCTGAAGTCAATGTGACCAGTAATCTGGCTAAAGCAAGGAGAGCATTATACAGTTTGTTTGGAGCAGGTCTTCACGGTGAAAACGGACTTGACCCAGTAACTACAATTCATTTATATAGAACATATGTTTTACCAGTTTGGCTATATGGAATGGAATTGTTAATGCCATCTCAAAAGCTTGTAGATAAACTTAAACTATTTCAAAAGAAGACATTAAAGCAAATCTTGTCACTACCAGATAATGCGGCTGATC